>NC_025998.2:123554439-123684855 GCF_000442705.2 Elaeis guineensis
AAATAAAAATGGAGCAAATGTTCAACCTAAAACTTTATTAAGAAATGGAGGTAATGGTAAACATCCTTTAAGAGCATGAACAAGATAGTCCCAAAAAAAATAAATAAACAAAGAAAAAAAACCAAGCAATGATGGATTGCAATCAAGTTGCAAGAATCAGAGGAATAGCCACAAGGCTGTTAGGAGGGGCCAACTTGCCAAGATGGCAGTAGGAAGTTTCTGTAATTCAGAAAATTTCGGTTGTTCTTTATGCAGTCCTAGTAATGCAATAACTAGGGAGTCCTAGATGAACCACAGGGTGTTGCACTAGCTTTTCTATTTGAGAAATACGAGAAATTCTTTATGCACCCACGAAGTGTAGAAAATTCGATGTAGAGCACATCATTTTGCCCGATTGGTCCACGTAGCCACTGCCTTCAACGTGGATTTAATGTCTGCAGCTTTATTTTTTTCATTTGAAATTTTGAATTACGAAAATATATCTATTATTTAAAAAAATTATGACATCTTATGTCCATATTATGTTATTCTACGTATAGGAAGTCATATCTTTTTCCACAGGATATCATAATTGACGTAGGATGTCATATATGCACGAAATGTCATAATTTTCCAATGATCAGGGATATTTTTGTTATTCAAAATTTTCAAATGAAAAAGTAAAATTGTAGGCATTAAATATGCGTTAGAAGTGGTTGGATAAAAATGTCCCTTTCATATTATGACATTCTGGATCACATTATGATTTTCTATGCATTGTGAAATCATAATATGCTATAGGATGTTATAATATACTATGTGTCATATATGCCATAAGATGTCATAATTTTTTTCCACAAAATGTTATAATATGACGTTGAATGTATATATACCATAAGATATCATAATTTTTTTTAAAATAAAATATTTTTATTATTTAAAATTTTTAAATAAAAAATAAAATTTATGAGCATTAGATGTATGTTGACAAGCGGTAGTTACGTGGATGTTAGATTTTCTGCACCGCCTGGGTGCACAAAGAATTTTCCTCCTTCTGAGGCCTTTCCAGGTGCCCATTCCAGTATCCTAAGCCGATGATCCCAATAAGGCCCTACGGGGAGGAACCACTAGAGAAGTGCTCGAGGGCTTCGTCAAGGGACAAGAGCTTGATATATATCTTTGGCTTTGATCTCGTTGACAAAGTGCCACAAGGAGATGAAAGTATCCTTGGGATCACGGCATATATAGATGAAACTCTAGGATTTTCATGGTATGTTTTCTAGAGTGAGAAACACTGGCGATCCCGATGGAGGAATAGGAGAGGGCCACAGAAATACTGCTAGCATACTCATTATATTCCCACCACTTGTGTCACGCCCCCGACCGAGATTTGAATCGAGGGTCATGGCAACCGCCGCATACTTATAGAATACTTTTTCCATAAGCATGCAAGGCATCTCATCATGATATCTTCACAAACAGTTAAATAAATTTTTTTATTCAATAATCAAACCTTGGTTCAAATAACAAATCAAAACTAAGTGTTCAAAAGAAAGTAACTGTCTGACAAAGTCAATACTAAAAACAAAACTAAAGTCTTGAATCAATTCTGAGAAAATCCTAAATCAATGAGTTAACTCCATCTCTAATCGCTCTCCCAACCGAAATCCCGCATCATGCTAATTTTCTGGATCTGTAAGAAAAACATAAAACTTATCATGAGCTAAATAGCCCAGTAAGCAGTGTATACCTTTAACTGAATAATCAGGCAAATAATACTATGCATAACAAATCAATATGTAATTTCATGAAATCATATTCATACTGTCAATCATATATAAAAGTCAATTCATCATAATTTTCAATTATGCTTTTCTTCTTAAATTCATCAATTTCTTAAATTCTTCTTACCAACCATGACTATGACCACATTATCCCTGTGGCAGGGTCATAATACCGCGTATCTGCTTGCGGTGGGCTGCGAATCATCTGGCAGCCAAGTCCTTTGGAACCGCTGGTCTGCTGGCGGTTTTGTCGCTGGTCTATCTGGCGACATGTCGCTGGTCTCACTGGCGACATAAATCCTCAGGACAGTCAATTGCCAACGTATATGCCCCCATTGGCGGGGTCCTCAACACAGTCAGGTTGTCAATTTCATATTGTCTTCCAATTCATATATTATTTTCAAGAATAATAAAATTAATTGATATTCGAGTCAAATCAATTATAACATTCTTTGAGATCATATATCATCATAATAATTGCTCACAAATAACTTCAATCATAAATAATTTTCTACAATTAACTTTCATCATAAATAATTTTCAACAATTATTTCAATAAATAATTACAATCGCAAGCATGCATAAATTTATTTAATTCATAATTTACCAGATAAATTCAGTAAAAGTAAACACTACTTACCTCAAAAGAAAGTCCAAACTAGAAATTCTAGGGATCTCGAAAATCCTTCTCTGAACCTGATATGTCAAATATCATATTTTAAATCAAAATTTCATCGAATTAAAAATAACTAAATTATTAAAATCTAATCCCACGAGGATCAATTCGTCGACAGCATCCAGGGTTTTCGAACTAATCCATGGATACCCTAATTATATTTTTTTTTTTTTTATTTAATTATTTATTTTTTTTTTTAATTAATTCCATAAATCCTAAAATCTAAAGAGAGAGAGAGAGAGAGTTTCTCTCTCTCCGCCCCTCTTTTTTTTTTTTTTTCTTTCTTTTTTTTTTTCTTTTTTCTCTTTTTCTTCTTTTCTTTTTTTTTCTTCTTTTTCTTCTTTTTCTTTTCTTTTCTTCTTTTTCTTCTTCTTCTTCTTCAGCCCTTCCCCGCCGGAACAGAGGATGGTCCTCCGGCCTTGATCGGCCGTTCGGGCCGCGGCCGCCACGCGGAGGCCGGCGGCCGACGGGCCACTCCCCGGTCACGGAGGAAACATGGCCGGCGGTCAATTTTGATCGCCGGCGTCGGAAATTCAGGAAAAAGGCCCAAAAAAAGAGTTTTTCCCGACCAAAAATCGGCGACGCTCGTCGCCGGCCACCGCGCACAAACGACGGGGGAAAGAGGAAGGAAGGGAGGAAAAGGAGGAAGCTTACCTTGACCTCCTGTGACTCGGGAGCAGTCACGGCGAAAAAAGGTGTCCGCGGCTCTTCTTCGGGAAAAATCGGAGAGAAAGAGAGAGAAAGAGGCCGATGGATCGATTCTAAGAGAGGGGAGACCTTCTTATAGAGGGTCCTAGGATTTCGAGGGGTCCTAGGACTCCTAATGCTGGGTCTCCGGAGAAGAAGACTCCTATCGGGAGTCTTCTTCCCGATTTTACTTTTTTTTTTTTTTTTTTTTTTTTGTTTTGGGCTTTGTGGGCTGAAATGGTTTTGGGCTATAACATTCTTCACCCCTAAAAAGAAATTTCGTCCTCGAAATTTTTCATACCTGTAGTCTCGAAGAGCTGGGGATATTTTTGCTTCATTTCTTCCTCTAGCTCCCAAGTAGCTTCTCTTTCTGAATGTCGACTCCACTGTACCTTGACATAAGGAATGTTGCGACGTCTCAGCACCTGTTCTTTACGGTCTACGATCCGTATCGGGTATTCTTCATATGTTAGATCCTTCCTGGCTTGTACTGGTTCAAGTTCCACGATGTGACTTGGATCTGGTAAATATTTCTTTAACATAGAAACATGAAAAATATTATGTACTCCTGCAAGTGAAGGGGGTAAGGCAAGTCGATAAGCCACCTCACCAATTCTTTCCAAAATCTCAAACGGACCCACATATCTAGGATTCAATTTGCCACGAATGCCAAATCTTGAGATTCCTTTTGAAGGAGATACTTTGAGAAACACATGGTCACCGACTTGAAATTCTAATTTTCGTCTCCTGTTGTCTGCATAACTTTTCTGTCTGCTTTGTGCTGCCCGAAGTCGATCTTTAATTAATTGAATCTTCTCGACTGCTTGTTGAACAAGTTCGGGACCCAATATTCTTCGCTCACATCATCCCAGTGAATCGGTGATCGACATCTTCTACCATATAAAGCTTCGTAAGGTGCCATACCAATGCTAGCCTGATAACTGTTATTGTAAGCGAACTCAATCAAAGGTAGATGCTCATCCCATGAACTCTTCATATCCAAAATACAGGTTCTCAACATATCTTCTAAGATCTGAATAGTTCTCTCTGACTGACCATCAGTCTGTGGATGAAAAGCTGTACTGAAGTTCAATTTTGTTCCTAATGCCTTGTGTAAGCTCTTCCAAAACTGTGATACAAATCTGGTGTCTCGATCCGATACGATGGTCACTGGAATTCCATGTAGCCTTACAATTTCTTTCATATATAACTTTGCTAGTCTTTCCAAGGTAAATCCAACTCTAATTGGAAGAAAGTGTGCAGACTTTGTCAATCGGTCCACAATCACCCAGGCTGCATCATTTTTACTGGGAGTCTTCGGTAGTCCAGTTACAAAATCCATAGTGATATGTTCCCACTTCCAAACTGGAATATCAAGAGGTTGAAGTAGTCCCGCAGGTCTCTGATGTTCAGCTTTAACTTGTTGACACACCAAACATTGAGCCACGAATTGAGCGATCTCTCTCTTCATATTATTCCACCAGTACATTTCTTTTAAGTCTCTATACATCTTGGTACCTCCCGGATGAACTGTATAACCGGTCTGATGTGCTCCTGAAGTATTTCATGCTTGAGTGCTGAATCATTGGGTACGCAAATTGTTCGAACCTTAACGAACCGTCTTCATGTATCTTGAATTCAGATTGAACACCAGCTTCCACTGAATTTCTTATTTTTATTAGTTGTGGATCATCATTCTGGGCAACTGAAATTCTTTCAATGAGTGTTGGCTGAACCCTCATGTTGGCTAACCGTACTGTTGAGTCATATATTCGGATGTCTAATTCCAGTTTTCTTATATCCTTTAACAATTGACTTTGGTGTGTGATTAAAACGCCAAATTTCCCACAGATTTTCTACTAAGGGCATCAGCAACAACATTAGCTTTTCCGGATGATAATGGATTGTTAAATCATAATCCTTTAATAGTTCTAACCACCTTCTCTGTCTCATGTTTAATTCTTTCTGTGTAAAAAATGTACTTCAAACTCTTATGATCAGTAAACACTTCACACTGCGCACCGTATAAGTGATGTCTCCAAATTTTTAGGGCAAAAATCACTGCAGCTAATTCCAAATCATGTGTCGGATAATTTGTTCATATGGTTTCAATTGTCTTGAGGCATAGGCTACTACCTTACCATGTTGCATCAATACACAGCCGAGTCCCTTTTTAGATGCATCACTATATATTGTGAAACCTTCATCTCCTGTTGGTATAGTAAGGATAGGGGCTGACACTAATCGTTGTTTTAATTCTTGAAAACTCTGTTCACAATCTTCAGACCACTCGAATTTAACCCCTTTTTGAGTAAGACGAGTCAAAGGTGCAGCTATGCGGGAAAATCCTTCTACAAATCGTCTGTAATATCCTGCCATTCCAGAAAACTTCGAATCTCAGAAATATTTGTAGGTCTGTTCCACTGCATCACAGCTTCCACTTTTGCTGGATCCACAGAAATTCCATCTTAGATACGATGTGTCCTAAAAAGGCTATTTTGTCCAACCAAAATTCACACTTCTTAAATTTGGCATAAAGTTTTTCTTTCCTCAATATTTGTAGACACACCGTAAAATTCTTCATGCTCCAATTTACTTCTTGAATATATCAAGATATCGTCAATAAATACGACAACAAATTTATCAAGATAAGATCTGAATATTCTGTTCATTAAATCCATAAAGGCTGCTGGAGCATTGGTTAACCCAAAAGGCATCACTAAAAATTCATAATGTCCATAACGAGTTCTAAATGCCGTCTTTGGTATGTCCTCTGTTTTAATTTTTAACTGATGATACCCTGAACGAAGATCAATTTTAGAAAAGACTTGTGCACCTTGCAACTGATCAAACAAATCATCAATTCGAGGTAGAGGATACTTATTTCTGATAGTATTTTTTATTCAACTCTCTATAGTCGATACAGAGTCTCATACTACCATCTTTCTTCTTCACAAATAAGACTGGAGCTCCCCAAGGAGATACACTAGGCCTTATAAAACCTTTATCCAATAAATCCTGTAATTGATCTTTTAACTCCTTTAACTCCATAGGGGCCATTCTGTAAGGAGCTTTAGAAATCGGATTGGTATTGGGTGCCAACTCAATAGTAAATTCAAGTTCTCTATCTGGGGTAGTCCGACTAAATCATCAATGAATACATCCGAAAATTCATTTACGATAGGAATATCCTGTAACTTCAATTCATCATGTTCTTTATTCTTTATTGATACTAGGTAACCTCTACATCCCTTTCTTATCATCTGTCTAGCTTGTTCAAGTGAAATAATACGTGGAGGGGTGGTTCCTGTACTTCCATCAAAACTAAAAGTTAATTCTCCCGGTATGTGAAAGTTCACTCTCTTTCCATGACAATCCACAGAGGCATGATAAGTAGCCAGCCAATCCATTCCTAGAATGACATCGAAATCATGCATATCCAGGACCACCAAATCTGTCGGTAATTCTCTTTCTCCTATCTTGATACTACATGACTTGCACACACTTTCGGTACTCAAAATACCACCAACTGGTGTCTCAACATATAATTTGGTTTTCATGGGTTCACAACCTATATCATGCTGTCTAATAAAAGTAGTGGATATAAAGGAGTGTGTAGCACCAGAATCAAACAAAACTGAAGCATGAATACCAGATACAGGAATGGTACCTGTCACCACAGCATTGGAGGCCTGAGCATCCTGTTGTGTGAGTGCATAGATTCTTCCTTGAGTTTTCGGCCTTTGACCTCCGTCCTTTGCTTGTGTTGATCTATTTTCGTCCATCTGGGCAATCTGCAATCTTGTGTCCTTTCTGGCCACATCTAAAACACGAACCAGTATTCCATGGGCAATTAGAAGTCTCATGCTCTCTTCGGCCGCATCTCGAACATCTAGCTGCCTCATTCTCACGATTCTTATCAGTTGCTGGCTTCTTTGCTGGAACCTTATTGTTCTGATTTCGTCCTTGAGTTCCACTAAACCTATTTCTCTTCTTCTGATTCCGTTCACGCTCCGCATGAGCTTCATTAGCTTCTCTCTCAATTATTAGAGCTTTGTTCACAACTGAGGCATAGGTAGTTAGCTCATAGGGTACAACCTTCTCCTGATTTCTGTCTTCAGTCCCATTTCAAATTTGTGTACTCTGTCTTGCTCAATCTCAACTAGTCTCGGAACAAATTTGGCTAACTCCGTGAATTTGGCTTCATATTCTGCAACGGATCTGTTACCCTGTCTCAGGTGAATGAACTCCTGTTCTTTCTGTATTCTGACACTTCGGGGAAATACTTGTCAAAGAATTCATCTCGAAATCTCTCCCAAGTGAGTGGTATCCCATCGTGCTCATATTTTTGTTCCAGTATACGCCACCAGTTGTATGCCTCGCCTTGTAACAGATATGCTGTATAGCGGATCTTCTCTTCATCGTGGCATTCTTGCACGGCGAAGGCCTTCTCCATTTCATAATCCAGTTATCTGCTTCAGTGGCTCGATGGTCCCTTTGAAGGCTGGAGGAGCTAGCTTCTTAAATTCGACGATATTGTTTCTCTGCATCGGATGTTCTCCATGTCCAGGTATCGGTGGAAATTGCTGACGTGGCTGTGCATGTTGTTGTTGAAGTAACTGTTGCTGTGTTTGAACTACTCCGATCAGAGTTTGCATTAGTTGAGTCATGTTCGGCTCCTCCTGTACTGTCGGAGTATTTCGGTAGGATCATGGATTCCCTCCTGCTGAGTTGTGCCACTGTTTAATTGGGGAGTATTATCGCCAAGTGGATTTGATGTCCCTCCTACCGCTCCTTGAGTATTCCTCGCTCGTCGTGGAGGCATATTGACCTATGTTAGATTTGAGATAATAACTTATCCTTAATAAGGTTATAACTTGTGACAGTCAAATCATAATCATCATAACTAACCTTTCAATTTCCTAATGTCTACCCATCACTCGCTCACTTTATTCTACATGTCTCTATCTATCTACTTATGCTCTGATACCATATTAATTGTCACGCCCCCGACCCGAGATTTGAATCGAGGGTCATGGCAACCGCCGCATACTTATAGAATACTTTTTCCATAAGCATGCAAGGCATCTCATCATGATATCTTCACAAACAGTTAAATAAATTTTTCTTTATTCAATAATCAAACCTTGGTTCAAATAACAAATCAAAACTAAGTGTTCAAAAGAAAGTAACTGTCTGACAAAGTCAATACTAAAAACAAAACTAAAAGTCTTGAATCAATTCTGAGAAAATCCTAAATCAATGAGTTAACTCCATCTCTAATCGCTCTCCCAACCGAAATCCCGCATCATGCTAATTTTCTGGATCTGTAAGAAAAACATAAAACTTATCATGAGCTAAATAGCCCAGTAAGCAGTGTATACCTTTAACTGAATAATCAGGCAAATAATACTATGCATAACAAATCAATATGTAATTTCATGAAATCATATTCATACTGTCAATCATATATAAAAGTCAATTCATCATAATTTCAATTATGCTTTTCTTCTTAAATTCATCAATTTCTTAAATTCTTCTTACCAACCATGACTATGACCACATTATCCCTGTGGCAGGGTCATAATACCGCGTATCTGCTTGCGGTGGGCTGCGAATCATCTGGCAGCCAAGTCCTTTGGAACCGCTGGTCTAGCTGGCGGTTTTGTCGCTGGTCTATCTGGCGACATGTCGCTGGTCTCACTGGCGACATAAATCCTCAGGACAGTCAATTGCCAACGTATATGCCCCCATTGGCGGGGTCCTCAACACAGTCAGGTTGTCAATTTCATATTGTCTTCCAATTCATATATTATTTTCAAGAATAATAAAATTAATTGATATTCGAGTCAAATCAATTATAACATTCTTTGAGATCATATATCATCATAATAATTGCTCCACAAATAACTTCAATCATAAATAATTTTCTACAATTAACTTTCATCATAAATAATTTTCAACAATTATTTCAATAAATAATTACAATCGCAAGCATGCATAAATTTATTTAATTCATAATTTACCAGATAAATTCAGTAAAAGTAAACACTACTTACCTCAAAAAAAATCCAAACTAGAAATTCTAGGGATCTCGAAAATCCTTCTCTGAACCTGATATGTCAAATATCATATTTTAAATCAAAATTTTATCGAATTAAAAATAACTAAATTATTAAAATCTAATGTCCCCACGAGGATCAATTCGTCGACAGCATCCAGGTTTTCGAACTAATCCATGGATACCCTATATTATTTATTTTTTTTTTTTTTTTTATTTTAATTTTTTTTTTATTAATTAATTCCATAAATCCTAAAATCTAAGAGAGAGAGAGAGAGAGAGTTTCTCTCTCTCGCCCTTCTCTTTCTTTTTTTTTTCTTCTTCTTCTTTTTTTTTTCTTTTTCTTCTTTTTTCTTCTTTTCTTTTTTTTCTTTTTTTTTTCCTTTTCTCTTTTTCTTCTTCTTCTTCTCAGCCCTTCCCGCGCCGGAACAGGGACGGGGTCCTCCGGCCTTGATCGGCCGTTCGGGCCGCGGCCGCCACGGCGGAGGCCGGCGGCCGACGGGGCCACTCCCCGGTCACGGAGGAAACATGGCCGGCGGTCAATTTTGATCGCCGGCGCCGGAAATTCACGAAAAAGGGGCCCAAAAACAGAGTCTTTTCCCGACCAAAAATCGGCGACGCTCGTCGCCGGCCACCGCGCACAAACGCACGGGGGAAAGAGGAAGGAAGGGAGGAAAAGGAGGGAAGCTTACCTTGACCTCCGGGACTTCGTCGGAGAGCAGTCACGGCGAAACAAAGTGGTGTCCGCGGCTCTATTTCGGGAAAAACGGAGAGAAAGAGAGGGAAAGAGGCCGATGGATCGATTCTAAGGAGAGGGGAGACCTTCTTATAGAGGGTCCTAGGATTTCGAGGGGTCCTAGGACTCCTAAAGTGCCTGGGTCTCGCCGGAGAAGAAGACTCCTACCGGGAGTCTTCTTCCCGTTTTACTTGTTTTTTTTTTTTTTTTTTTTCCTTTGTTGGCGGACCTGAGCGTGGCTTGCTTGGGCATAACAACAAAAGATAAGCAAATGTTGAGCTATGTTATCCTGACATAGTGGTTCTCCGCTTCTAGGTTCTATGACTTGTTTTTCAGCTCCACAGCAATCGCCATGTATGGTATCTACTAGTGATGGTTCTTCAAAGACTTGTTATTTACCTGCACACTAGCAGCAGCAGCATCCTGCTACCTCCATCGTTGATTTCTGATGACTTCCACTCTTAAGGAGACACCAGATTGATTCATTCATTAGCAGGATAACTCTTGTGACAATATTATTTCAGAACCTTTTATGTTTGTTTGTGTTGTACCCTTAAAACCTCTGAACCTGTAATCCTAGGTTGCCGGCACCAGTATGTAATTGCCATCAGCAATTCTTCATTCTTCCTGTCTTCCAGATGGAGAAATCCACGTAAGACATAAGGAGGTGATTTTGATGTTCTCGATCAGTCATTACCTCTTGCAGTTCTATACAACCAAACAAAACACCATATTGCACGGCAAATTATACCGTACACCACATGCACCACATGGCCATGCACCACATGGCCATGCATCATGCCATTCATCTTGTCCCCTCGTGGCTCATCCATCATGTGCTCATCTCTGTGATTAGCCTACAGGAGGACAATGAGATGATTGGGATAATGCACAGCCATATTGGTGCGTCAGTGTGGATATAATTTCTCCATACTGCAGTACCATGATCTGCACCCTGTCCCATGTCAGCAGACTCTATCAGTGTAGGATATCACTCAGCGATCTTTAAATTTTTAAGGGCAGGAAAAGATTAGTACGTTGAACGACCTTCATTGCATAATTTATCTCCCTCACTTAAAACTCCACTTCAACTTCTGGTAATCCAGGGCTTCAATAGGAATCCTCCTTAACTCTCATTACGAATAGTAGAAGTACCAATTTCTTGGAAAATAATGGATGTTACAAGAACAAAGTGACCAATTTGCATTTGATGCAAACTGTTGCTTAGAACCTTGTCATGGATTACTAAGAGCAGCTCTTATATTTGTATTTGCCATGTCCATATGTTTTCATATCAGGTATACAAACGTCATCTTCTCTCAAAAGAACTGGATAAAGGTCATCACTGAAGCAACTGGACACGTACTTCTAATTGCTACTAGTTCACAGAGCTCCATTCCTGCTTCGAACCTAAAATACGCCCAGGTCTTCGCCGATGAATAGGCTGTATATATAATTATTAGACATTCCTACATCTAGCCCAGACCATTTCCTCCAGTGCCCTGATATGGTCTTCATAAACTCTATTTGGCCTTCTGGTGATTAATTCATGTTGGCCTGTTAATTTGCTTCTCCTTTCTAATGATTGGGTATTCATCCATGGGTGCCTTCCTAGCCTGTTTGATATTTTTCATCTGGTTATGCTGAAAATCTGTAGCTTCTTCCCTAGGGCCTTTCTTTTGAAAGCTCTTGTTCTTCTGTTGAAGACCATGATCAGATTGTTCAAATCTTATGAACCGAATGACCTTTTAGAAATGTCATAATTGATATACCAGTTGAGGATTAAAGTCCAAGTAGCAGCAAAGCAGCAAAGGCAAGTATTATCAACTTGATTCACAAGACTTGGAACACAACATATATTCTGCCATGAACTTACAGAAATACATGAATAAAAGCCATTTGTTCTAACAACAAAGGTGAGAAGAGAGCATAAGATACCAATGTGCTGGAAGTCAATCTTTCCTTGACTACAAGCATTAATTTGAAAGTTACTTGATGGGTTATGCAATAGAGAAATATGAACGAGTTAAATATGACTTGAAGATGCTAAACTATTGAAAATTATGAATATAATTACTAGAAAATAAAATCCATAGTAAATTTGAAGATTCATGTAATAATGCAAACAATCAGAAAACAAGTAAATTATTTTGAGACAAAAATTTGCAACTGCATTCTCATGTTTGTCAAATATATGGAAAACGATTGCATTACCTGGTAGACCATATCTGCAAAAACAATCAAGAAAGGGGTAAGTTCTAGCATAACAAAATGGCAGCCCTCTGACATCAGAATCTCACCTGCTTATTGAGGATAATTTCTGCTCATGGCGCAAACCATCAAAATTCACAGTTGAATTTGGACCAAAATAAATTCGCCATTCTGATACCTTTTTTGACATGAAGGATCAGTGTTTTAAAATCCCTCATGGCCATCTGTTTTTTGAAAATAAAACACTCTATAGATTCACTGCTTTTTTGTAGTCCCAGAGTTTCATGGAATGCCTAATTCTCAAACAGGCTCTTAATGGGAAAGTCACTAAGAATTGAGAGATACCACATGGGTTTATTAACTTCGGTTAATCTTCCTCCTAACAGCTTAAGCTTTTAGGCTACAAATCCATGACAATTTATATTAGAGCTAGGCGTATTGTGTGTCGCAATTATTAGTCATGTGGGCCTCTCAGTGGGAGATTCCAGGGTCAATAGGATCCAGGTCATGTATGGGCCCTCTTCTCCTTAACAGGAGCCAATCGTGACAATGGATGTCACAGGAGAGGGTGGAGAGATTGTCATAGTCCAAACTGATTAATAAAAGGAGTGCCACATAGGTTATTAGTTTGGATCAGTGCTCCTAATAGTTTAAGCTTTTAAGTTGCAAAACCATGATATAAGGCATCCTTTCTCGCAGGATGGTATTCATGTGCCTTTTCTTTAGAGGAAGAAAGAGTAACTTGTTAGATATTAGATGCTAGACAATATAATATATGTCTTTTGTGCTAATTCTGGCTGCTAATTGTTTATGTCAAACTCCACAGTTTCCAGCTTGCACATTTTCATAAGCATTTAGATTGGAAAGGTGGTCTCAAGTCTGATCTTGTTGAGACTGACCAGATCTAACCCAAATCTAAATTCTACATCCATATATCAACTAAAGATAAATGCCAACAATTAAGCCAAACAAACAACCCAAAAGATTGTATATACCACCTAACACCTATTTAGAAGGTGAAAGGCCATGGGCTTCTTACAAGCAAAAGATTCTGATTACTAACCTTATCGTTTTGAAGTATATACGCACACATGTACATAGGTGTGTATCGAGAAAAATAATGGGTTGCCAATAATTCTACAGAAATAAGCAGTACCAAAATTAATGAAGTGATACAACAATGGAAGTAAAGGCCAATTTGCCTCCACTAATTAGTCTTGTGTTAGCTTAACATTTCACCAAGAGACGTACACAAACATAATTCTCTGCTCTGTATCCAAACATCTTAAAAAATTTAGGCTTGAATTTAGTTGTCCTGGCACCTCCTAAAGCTACTTCAAGATTTTTCTAGCATTTGCTCAGAATCGTATACAACCTTCAGATTTTCTTCACGGTGCAGCTTCTTGTAGCTATCAATCAGTGTCAACACCCATCTCTTTCCCTTTCCAGTTTATGTCTTGCCCTTTAATCTATGAACGTCATTTTGTTGCCATTTCAATGCCGACCATTCACTTGAAAACAAGAGCTACACGCCAAAATGGAATGAAGAAAACGCGAAGTCGAAAGAGAAACTGGCGGCCATCGGTATGAGCACGCTATCTTTCTGAAACATAACCACCTGAGCTTCTCCCGTGGGTTGCGATATTCTCTTTCGCAACGTAACCGTGGTCCATCCGTCGTGGTGACCGTTATAATGACGTGCGGTTCAATATAGTGTTATCGGGTCATTCATCGTCACCACTGATTAAAACCAGCGGACAAGATTGCTGTAAGGTGGATGGACCACCGGTCGAGTAGCTTCACGTCTTTAATTTCAGAGTTCCGCCAGTTCAATTGAAGCGTTAACCTTTCCGATTTGACGTGCCACGTGCGTTTGTACCCCACGCTCGCGCGGTTTCAAAGGCAGCCATTTGAGTTGGTCGTCGTCGCCGATTCCCGATTGCGCGGCATATGGTATGTCATAATATATATAATATTAATTATATGACATATACTCGAATATAAATAAGTATTACTCTCCTCAGTATATCACTCTTTAGAAATGACAATGGATAAATTTAGATTGAATATTATACTACTCATCCTCAAATTCAAACTTAATATCTATATCCAAATCCTATCTGATATCCGATCGAGTAAAAAAAGAGATATCCATCCCCATACCCAATAGGTTCAAGATTCGAAGATATCCACAGATAACTCATTTTTTTCATATCCAATTCATATCCACTCCATGCCTATCTTATATCCAAAAAAAGTAAATAAGTAAAATAATTTTATGCATATTATCAACCAAAATAAAATTATAAATTCAAGATGGAATATAACTTATAAATCTAAATTTATAAAAATCGAATATGAAAATAGAATTACAATTTAACGTAAATAATTTAAATAATTTTATATATATTATCAACCAAATAGAATTATAAACATGTATATTCGGATATGGGTTTAGATATTATCCATATCTATAGATTCGGATCGGATTCGAATTTAGATTTATATAGAAAATAGCACTACTTATATCCTACCCATACTCGTGCTTTAGTTTTCTAATTTTACCCAAATTCGAATCCAAATCCGATCAAACCCTATTTTTCGGATTTTATCGAATTTGGGTAAGATGCATACCCATCGGATCGGATCGATTTTGCCATCCCTATACTCTCTCCCCATCTCCTTTCTCTATTACCAAAGTGACAGAGCGCCGTGTCCTTTTTCCCCCCTAAACTTCATTAATCATATCCTCTATAAGGCAAATTTGATTGCTGATTGAATGATATCTTATGTAACAGAGCATACGGACGAAACTCTCTGGACTACGGAAGGGATTATCTAAGAATAGCTTCAAAATATTTTATTTTTTCGATTGCCTTGATTATATTTACACAAAATTTATTTAAATATATCTTGTAAAAAAATAAAAAAATAAAAATTTTATTAATTATCACTATAGCAATTTCAAGAATAAAATTATATTATTAATAAAATATTTATCCTGTGATGTTCCTATTTATCACTCCTAATGTTTATTATTTAGATATTTTGTTTATTTTTGAAGATATTTCTACTTATCCATGCCCATTTGTGTTTACTTTCGGATACTAAATTCGTCAGGCAAACTCACAAATATCTAGGGAGCAAAATATAAAAATAAAAAAACTAAAAAAAAACTTTTCATTAAATTTAGTCATGTACAGACAAGAATCACGGGTTTTTATAGCATTTGCTTTACAAGTGATAAAATCAATTATAAGTTAAATATTTTAAAAATAAATTTTATCAACTAGATAAAAATAAAAGATAATGATAAATTTGACCTACTATCCCAAATTAATCCTAAAAGATAGTGATAAATAAGAAATCTAGGTTAATTTAACATATTAAGGCTGTTGGCGTAAGAATTAAGTCATCAATATAATATAAAGGGATATTATTAGTACTACATCATTGGAACGCCTAATTTTCATAGATAAATCATGCTTACACCAATATTTTCAAATTTATTTTCTTAGGCGTATCAATGCACACTTATTCTATACTTTTGGAGTTTGCTCAACCCGTACAACTAGCTAAGTTTGGTTTATCCATTAAAATAAGTAAACTGAAAATCACTGTTATACACTGATATAATTTGGAACTCCTATCGTGTTAAATTATTATACCACGTTATCAATTTTAATTTAGGAAAAGTGGATGCTTATTAATCAAACAACATCAAATGTGGTGCCATGAAATAATTTTTCTCATATAACTTTCGCGAAAGGGCTTTAAACATCAAAGAAAAAAGTCAATATACATTCTCAACGAGTTATAATTTTCCCCTGGTTTCCTTCCATATACATGCTATATATGTCTAGTACACAGCCTTACTACGGACCCACTTTTCTCATTATAGTCATCTAATATCGTTCTTACATTGATGCAAAAGACCCCACTAAATCCATTTGAAAGCAGCCTATGGAACCTTTTCTCGAGTCAAATTAATATACCAAACTGTTTGCACTTTAATAGGTGAAAAACTCCTTTCACCATTTCTTTCTAGGCCCTATCACGCACCATTTCTTGCTGCGCATGCTCAACCCCTTGTGGTCCACAAATATGTTAACATTTTATTTTTCTAAGTAAACATGTTAGCATGTTAGTTGGATTTTTGGGAATATGAGTGTATTAAGGGACCAAGAGGAACCACATGCCAACCAGAAGGGTGAAGAAATGAGTAAGGTATCTTAATTCCAAGGAGAGGATTGGTAAACACCATGAGTAGGATGCACATCATTTGACACTAATGGTAATGTTGCCGCAAATCTCCTACGGGATAGTCGACCGTGAGCCAAAGTATTACGCTTGATTATTGGATGGTGGAAAATCTACAAAATCAAATTCGTTTGTCGAAAATTATCCAATGGAGGACCCTCCAATGCTTAAGTCGGTCGGAGAAAGAAAACAGTTTAGAGAGAATCAAAGTGTGAAAGCTAAGAATTAAGTTTAAAAATCTTTCCTTCAGTCCCCTGCTTGCCTCCCCTTAAATAGGGTGGAGAATGCCATTACTATATAACTCCTGCTCTTCAGAACTCAAAATGTGGAAGTTATTGTACTTACTGAGTGGTTACCTTATTAATCAGTGTTAAAATGAAGTAATGAGTCATTAGTGGGTGATTATTGCATCCCACGATCCCACGATCGTGGACAGTTAATACATGTATCGAATAACTATCGCTCAATTCTTATTTTTTCGGGATCAAGATAGTCGGTAAAATATTTAGGAAGTCATCAGTCGAATATTATTCAGGATTGTCGGTTGTATGTTGAACTTAGTCGGCTGAACTTAAACGATTGGACTTAATCGACTGAACTTAATCGACGGATCTTAATCGGCTGGACTTAGTCGGCGGATCTTAGTCGGTTGGACTTAGTCGACTGAATTTAGTTAGCAAATTTGAGCCGGTTGTGAGCCGACAACTTATCCCGACAGATAACATAATAAGAGAGGCATTTTCTTTCACTATAAGAAATTAAGCTCATAGCCTGCAAGGATTAAATAAGAACAAGTGCACCCGTTTGATCGGGAATCACAACACAAATATGATCAAATGCCATCAAGAAGAAGCCATTCAATTGCCGGTGGTTGGTCAACTCTACCTAACAATCAAGGCAAATGCCCAAACAAGGTGATTTCACCTTTAATAATTAGTTGATCTGGTATTAATAGCCATTTAATAATAGTTGCCGGATCTCCATGCAAGTAATATGTTTACCTTCTAGGATTATAAAAATTGAGACGATGGTCATCAATCCAAAAATCAAGGTAAAAGCCAACCATCTATTAGGTGCGGCGTGAAATCAATTTTTGACCCATTCAGCCAAACTGGAGTGGTCCACAAAAGATGGTGGTATTATCCTTAGAAAGAAAACAAATAATCTCAAGCACACCTATATACTTGGGTGAATAATATTTAAACTCCATAGCATTGGCTACTCTATAAAGTAGTTTGTCAACCATGCAAATCTATAATTTTAATATTCATATTTGTTTAATAAAAAAATACCATATTCATTGAACCAATTAAATTACATCATGCTTCATCATTATATTTGTCGAAATTATTAAATAACATTATTTTACTTTTAAAGAGAATGAAAATGTAGAAGGTCCCACATCGATCCTCCATACCACCACACTCCATAAAACGCATCATATATATAACCGAGAAAAGTTCATATATTTTCACCTCTTATTCTAAAAAAGAGAACATGAGAAACTTGCCTTGCAGAATTTAGAACATATTTATCAGTTATACTAATTTTAAGTAACACAATCGTTCATGCTTTTCTCACATGAACACATGTTAAAATTCTAGTTATTTAGTACTGAATGAACAATGGTGAGCCACTCTGCAAATCAGAAACAAGATGTAGCCATCCACGAGGCATGCTATTAAGATCAAAGATAAAATGGACCCACCAAAAATACAGTGTACAATGATCTTCAGTTTCCCCATCTCATTTCTTAATTGAATCCTCAATTAACAATTCTATAAAAGTTTTTTTTAAAAACAAACCTTACTTTTAGAATTGATCCCAAGTGCAAACTGTGCAATGTAAAAGGATCGATGGTCGATTATTACCTAGCAAAAATTAATATAAATGGATGAAAACTTTTGGTCCACCAAGACACACTGTACCATTTCTCTTTCACATTAGATCTTCGGATTACTATTCCCACTTTCAGCTCCCATAGCTAAAAACTTGCGTGTGCGTCTAGCCAAAATGAATCAACCTTGAAACTACCCAAAAAAAAACAAATCAACCAAAAAATCATGACTACACACGTGCCGCCTACCATTCGCACGCACTTCTGCCCATGCTGCGAGAGAGGAAACCAGTGGGCTGTGTTATAAACCATTCGCACGCACTTCTGCCCATGCTGCGAGAGAGGAAACCAGTGGGCTGTGTTTTTATAACAGCCGGATTTCCCGTGCCTTCCTTCTAATCCCCGACACCCTCTCTCGCCCTTATCCAAATCCCTTATTCCACAGTGCAAATCATCGCATAAGAAAGAGAAAAGAGAAGAAATAAACGTCCGCATAATCCTCCCTTCTCCGGCTTATCTCCTTCCCCCTCCGCTGTCTCCTTGAAATTAATATTATTCCACTAACCTCGTTTCTTCCGCCTCTCCCTATTCTCCATTCTTTATGTATATGATACAGCCCTCCTCCTCCTTTCGCTTTTTCCTTTCCAATCTCTTACCTTATTCCACTTATTCCCGGGATAACTCCACGCCCCCCTCATCGAAGCCTTGGAATTATGAGCAAGGGAAGCGGTGAAACGAGCCGTCTGGGCCGGTGCCTGCGGGCGCCGCTACGGGCTCTCGGTCGGGCGCGGGACATGTACGTGCGGGGCATCACGGGGTGCGCCGGGCACGTCCGGTACGGTGGGGCGATCGGCTATCCGACCTTCGCCTCGATGCCGAGGAGCTACAGCCTCGGGTCGGCGAGGACGAGCTCGAGCGACGAGGACCTGAGGGAGCTCATCCGCGCCGCGTCGCTGAGTCGCGCCGGCTCGCTCAACGCCGGCGCCGGCGCCGGCGTCGTGCCGAGGAGCCAGAGTGTCGCGATCGGCCGGATCGAGGAGGACAAGCCGTGCGACTTCGATGACGACGTCCGGGTCGGCTCCGATTTGCTGTTCCCCCGGAGCCGGAGCTGCGCCGTTGGGGCCAAGCGACGTCCGCAGTGGTTCGCTTGATGTGTTCGGATTCGGATTCTGATCCGGATCCAAGAACGTTTCTCTTTTTTTTTTTTTTTTTTTCCTGTTCTTTTCTTTTCTTTTTCTCTTCACGTTTTCTAGATAATGTCTGGGTGATTTGATTCCGAGGAAGTCCGGCTTGTTGGATTCTTTTTATTTATTTTTTTAAAAAAATGTTTCTAATGGTAATGAGGTCACAGAGAGAGAAAAACCAAGGGGAAGGGGGTCAGGTGGGGGGGGGCTCTGCGGGGATAACGTTTGGGATTGCAAGGTTCGTCATTAATGTTGGGGATGCAATTGTCTTTTACTTGTTGAATGGAAGCGTTAGGCTTGAATTTGAGGGTGATACCAAGCTTTGATATTATGGGGGCAGTGGGCCGTTGGATGGTGTATTGGTATTGGCTGCGCCGACCGTTTGCTACCATCAACTACTGTGGCAAATGGGTCCCACGGGCCTGTGCCGAATTCGTATGGACGTATTATTTTTCCAGTGGTTTCATTCAGGAAAAGGCAACAGACGCTTCCGTATGGAAGGCGTGAAGGGTTCTATTTGTCAAGGTAGCGTTGGCAGGAAAGAGACATAATGTCACATAATAATGAAAAAAAAAAAAAAAACTGTGTGGGAATCACATGGCGGTAGGACTTGAAACACAACCAGAACATCGCACGATATTAGTTTCCCCCTTCCCTTTTTGTTCTAAATCAGAATTGCTCATGTTTCTGGTTCCGAGTATAATGAGCAAACTTATATTTTAACATATTAATCCAAGGGATTTTAATAGATTAGTCCTTGTTCCTAAGCCTAAATTTAAAATAATTCTCTGAATTCGCCATCTCAAAATTCTTACCTGACATCTCAACTCACTTAATAAGGTGATAATGTTTGTCCACTAAATTATAGCATGCTTGATAAGACATGTCTTCGCCGTCTCAATCACCAATAAGAAAAGAACTCTACTGTTATTCAATAATCTAATGACCCTAACCGTGAAGACCCTTATACTCATTTTATAAAATACCCAATAGAAAGAGTTCTTAGATATTGTTGGGGCAAAATTCGTGCGGACCGATGATATGAAGAAGCCCAAGGTCCAGAATATTCAATCCTGACAAGCCCACCTACTGAGCCCTTACTAACCCCTAGTCACCTGTAACCATTATTGCTTTATCACCGACTGATTCTCGGCATCCATCTTATTGTCATTTCGTACCTTGAACAAATGAAAGCCCACTGACTGTCGCTCGATTACTCTCATTCATGACCATCGATATCTCTTCAACGGCTGACTTCTGTAGGCTAAGTTGATGAATCGACAACATGCCTAAACGACCAACTCGGTCCCATCGGAAGATGGAAGTCAAGAGATCACATTCGGCCGACCAATCTCCTTCTGTCGAGCGAATCTCCAGTTTCCGACTTCCTTATCTAGCAGCAACATGGGACATCCGACTTATAATTGTAACCGACAATCCTCGGCTCATTGGCATCAGTTGGCATGCCAATTCAAAATTCAACACCAACCAGACGACAACTATCGCAAAACTGATAAGACAATCATAATCTCCAAATTTCAAGAATCTCGAGCGATAGTTTCATCACTACGCGCGAATTGTACCCTAGCCGGACGGGATCATGTCAACCAAGCTGTCAACTAAAGCAACGACCTCCGTCCTTAAAAGGAGACCCAAAGAAGATCCTAAAAAAAGTACGTCATTACTCTGCCTCTCATATTTTTCTATCTGTTGGATGAAAATTCTGACTGATCAAAATTTTTTTACAGTTCATATTTTAAAAGACCCCATCTCACCATCCACTCCAGCATTTTGGGGCCTTACGGAATCTCATATCCAAAGGTACGGTAAAAAAAATCCAATACATCTTACTTTTCACTCTCATAACTCTTGTTTCCCTTCAAAACTATCTTCCGTCGGTGAATTTACTCTTTTTTTTGAATGTATATCCACTTTAGCGAATCAGCGCTGAGTCCAACTTCCTTGCCTTCATTGAGCAATACAACCCATCTGTCTCTCCTATTAGATTGGATTTTGAGTGGCAACAAAAACAATAAAAGCTTTTCGATTAGTCAATGAAATAAGGCAATTAGCTAGGCTACTATAATTTTTACTTTCTCATGGAAATAGAAAACTGATGAGCTAAACCTCGCTGGTTTGATTTTCTAATTAAATTGAAAATGCACTGAGATCGGTTCAAAACCGTTAAACTCGTTGGTTTTTAAGGGCCAAAAAAAAATAAACCAATGACCCATGGAGGGAGAACTAGGTTCAAATTTGGGTCGTTGCTTATGTATTTGAAATGTTGCATAGGCCCATTATTGATGATTGGAAACTTAGAACATAGTTATTAAACTTGGGCGAGGACGGTGAATAAACTTGAACTAGAAATTCAGTGAACCTAACTCTTGGCCTGTTCAATTTTCTGATGAGAAAGAAAATGCATCTGGGTGAAAACTTAATGTGGTAACAATGGTTGCTCGTAAGAGATTTACACATCAACTATATAACTTTTTCATACAAAATTTCTATATTATACTAGCTTTGCAAGTACTGGCCTTCGTATCTACCAAGAAAAAAAAAAAGTACTAGCCTTCGTAAAATAAGTTAAATTCTTTTCGGAAAATGATTCAGGCTTGGACTATGCCAAGCGTGACATCTGGATAGCTGGAATGCCAGATCACCTATAATGTGCCCGGGATTGGGCTTGAATATAATAAGAATTTTTATTCTTATTACTTTTAAAAAAAAACCTTATACCGGAAATTCTTTAAACAAATTCATAAAATGTACCTGTTGTTAGAGTCCATATCAGGCGAAGAAAGCTTCAAAAAATCATAAGATTATCTGTTTCCTTGTGTAACATAACAAAGAAGTACAATGTAAATGCCAATTTTTCAAAAAAGGTACACTGATCCTGTTACAATTTTATATCCGTATCAAAAAAAATATTTATTATATATGGTTAAATATATATTGAGCACCTCTCTTGCTTTCTTTCTTTTTTTTTTTTTTCTTTTCTTCTGAAAAATTCTATAACATACTAGGAATTGTTTAAAAAAATAAACTATATCATTATGACAATAAAATTGAGGTTTCGTTTGTATAAAGTTCTTAATTTATCATGTAAATATTTATAATAATGGCATTGATATTTATATACTTAGCTATTATTAAAATTTATTTTTTAGTATAATAATATTAATGCAGATGGTGTTAATGTGTTTATCTATAATTAAAATTTATTTTCAAAAAATTTATTATATACACACCACATAGATATCTCATGATGAAGATAGTAATACGCTCAGGCATCATTCGTATTCATTTTCTAATATGAAACATATATTAGTGAAACCATTATACATGCATTCTACCATCATTAAAATTGATTACTGGATTTGCAATATAAATTTGGTTATTGAAAGCTTCTATTTATTATATCTTAAGAGAATTTTTGATCTATCTCTTCATACATGGGATATCTTGAGGTAGTTGAAGGTTATCATGACATAAATTGAATTGTTGACCCTTTGGATCTTAATCAACTACATGTTATTTGTTTCTTCTCGACAATACTAGCATAGATTGGGATCTTCTAAGCAAACTATTATGTCTTGAAGCAATATAGAGATTGAGTAGGACTGAAATTGGATCAGATACTAATATGTCTATATCTATATTTATTTTATTCAATGAATACAGATGTTAGCCAAATAAAAAATTTATATCCATATTTGTTTAAATAAATATAGATGAAAATCAGATAATAAAAATATAGATATAAATACAATTATAAGTTAGATAATTAAACTTTATGACTACAAAATCAAAGATTACTAGATGAATAATAAATCAAGTTAAAAACATATTAATTAGTTATTTATTTCTCTTAAAAATTTATAAATATTATATAAAATTAAATAAGATTATAAATAGCATCAGATATTTGGATACGGATTGGTTAATTGTCCACCCATATCTATATCCATTATTCTTTAATAGATATAGATATGGATACGAATATCAGTTAGATACTTAAATTTTTATCGATATTTGGATAGATTTAGATATGAAAATAGATCCAAATGGATATTATCTGATATATTTTCACCCCTAAGATTGAGTTTATTACTTTGAATACCATCTATATAGAGGTGGAGAGATTAAAAAAATCTATATCAGAGCTATTTTTGATATCAAAACTAGTTCCGACCATATCAATCCATTGAAATAGTTAAGTCATAATTGAATTGACAAATCAAAATAGTACCAACAAAACAATGGATTACATATCTGGCTACATCATAAATACATGAGATAATGCAAAAGGAATAGTATAATTTTCTTGGAATATATCGAGTCATAGAAAAAATTGGTAGACCAGTTTATTGAGCATTTAAAAGTGGAGTTGTAGAATCAACAAGGGGGATAGAGCTTAAGCCAAGTATTTGGTAACCAACAAGGAATACCCAATCTCTATGACTGGAAATTTTATGAAACAGTTCCAATGTAATAGGAATGAACTTGATTCAGTGATCATGTCAATGCATCATTTTTGGAGAACATCTTCTCTTATCCTGGTGGTGAGTGTTCATATCAGCAATAAAGTAAACTAAAATGTTAAGTTACACTCTTAATAGGTTCATGGCTCAAAGTTTGTGGGGAGAACTATCATAAAGACCACAGCTAGGAGTCTAGGCTAATTCTGATATATTGTTATGAAAAATCAAGGTACTAACAGTATAAAAACCCCATTGGTCCAAATTGTATTTGTTATAATAGATATTTGAGATAAATACTTAGTCCAAGATCTAATCTATTATAACTCCTTTGAATGGATACAATCAATACTAAGTACATATCCGTTGCACGATATAGGTTGCCCAGATTCTTTCTTTTCTCTGTGATTTTAGTAGCCTAAGCTTAAACCATTTGTGGGGGATTGTTGATAATTTTTAATTTCTTTTTTTACAAAAATCAAAATTTTAACTAAAATTTTTAATAATTTTTTTTAAAAAAAAGTTCAAATTTAGGAAACCCGTTCTTAATAGTCCCATATTAGATATTTAAATGCAAGTGCCTTTGCATTGATTGATACCTAGTTGTTCCGGGCTTAATTGAACTTTGGGGATAATAAGTCGGTGAACTTACACTCTCACTGGCTCAACTTGGATTGGCCAGTCATGCCATGCACGTGCATGTGGCACGCGTGATACATATGCATGCATGGCTAGTATGTTTGGCCAATATGCCCCAACTTGATTCAATTTGAAATTTGATTTTTTATCCATGCTGAGTTATTTTAATTTTTTTTATTATTTTGATTTTTATTATTTTATTATTATAAATATTATATATAATATTGAATTAATATCAAAATATTGAATTAATTTATTATTGAACAATAAATATTTTTATATAAATAAATAGTTTGAATTAATATTGAAATATTGATCAATTTGTTAGTCAATTTGAATTCACATGTACAACTTGCATGATCACAGTTGTTGAAAGAGCAATCAAAATCTTTTGGATTTTTTTTATGAACAGATTCAGAAATATATTGATTCTTAAAATTTTGATAAACTACTATTTTGTCTGGTGTCTACAATATAATTATATAATTTATTTTTTATTAATTTTATCAGATCAAAAAAAAATTTATGCTCAAAACTGGAATCTCTGAGCTACCTGGGCATTGCTACCAGAGCTGATCATGGGTCAAGACTGGATACCGAAAGTATCAAATTTTAAATAGATCTAGCCGGAAGTGTGACTGAAAATTAATGTTGTTCAGGCCTAAGGCCTAGCCCATGATTAGCTCTAAGTGTAACATATAGGGTATAGGTTTTAATGCACAGTGCTATCTAGGGACCTCTCTCTTAGGTTTCGAACAGCACAATCAGGCATGAAATAGGCCAAGCCTTGTGATATTACTCCTTTCAATTTTCCACTCAATTTCTTCTTCTTGTTGAATTTTTCTAAGCCTCCCCTTCTCTTGTTCCTCAAAGAGTCTACTAACCCATACCTCCATGCGATCGTACTTCTTGATAGGAGGCATCACGCTGAGCTGAATTCATTATACCTTGTAAATGATCTTGTTGTAGACCTTCACGAGGGAGTAAAATTTATTCTTAGTATCTTCATGCACCTCGTTCCAGACCTGCATTCCTTCTAAATTATTTTTTGCAATTTATCTTATTTTTAAAATTTGAAATTATTTATAAATCTTGTTTTATGTATATTGTTAGCAATTTCTAAGACACGGCATAAGAGGTATTCATGCTACCGGAGCTCTCGCGTTGGACTTGCATGCACTTCCTTAAATTGAAACAATTCTCAAAGCAATACCAAAATCTGCTATCATTCCCCCCAACACCGGGGACCATGAAATCCAAGAGCTTTGCATGGTCATCAACAACATGAATATTACTGTTGCTGTCCAAGTGGATGGCTATCTATCCGAGGGTCGTTCAATACTGAAATGGAGGTATAATTCTTCATCTTTAAGATAAAATTTCCTTTGGTAAGTTCACTGCTCCAGCATAGTCCTCCACGCTGCAGAATATGAGGGAGAAGGAGAGTGGTGATGCCATGATCCTTTTAAACTTAAATTTCTGGACCATGAGGTCCATGACCCTACTCCAAAGGCCGGACGTATGCATTACTGGCCATCTCCCCGTTTTGCTTAGCAGAGCCCGTGCCACCGTCTGCTTGCACCTACTTTTGATATCCAAAGAAACTAAAGGTGTGTTTGGTCCATAATCAAAATCAAAATCTTAATAAAAATTAAAATGAAATGGAATCGAAATTGAAATAATCAAATCTTCTAAAGTATTTGATTTATAATCAGAATTGAAATTTGAATGAAAATTTGAATTCTTAAAAGAGAGTAAGGATTGAGTTTTAGTTAAATTAGATCATTCTTTTTCTATTTTGAAATTAAAATCGGAATGAAACTCCTTCCAACCAAATGATTGGAACAAGAGCCATCTATTCTCATTTCGATTTCAAATCCCAACTCCCCCCAATCCAATATCCCCTTATATCTAGCTTTCCTATGATGTCCCAGAGGAATGAGCATATGAGATTCTAACCACTTGATGGATTGAGTGAGAGTACGTAGCAGCATTAGATAATAGGTGCAATGGAGTCTTGTTGTCACTGATTTAACCAGGCACAGCCAGCCAGCCATTAAAATCTCACACTCGAAGCCGCTTGGTTGATGGGAATACCGATACATCCCAAGGCTCTCCGTCTTCTTCATATATACCCTCAAAAAAGGAGCTCATGAACCATATGTGGGTCTGTTCTAGGGCTAAATAACAACATAAACTTGGATGCAGATTTATGTTTTGGCTGGCACACCGGCAAAAATCCATGAAAGCACCCTCTCAACAGTAGGACATCCAGCGGAGTTAGCCTTGGCAAATAGAATTATAGAAGTTAGTCGATGGTGAAGTGAAACAATCACTGTAATAGATTTTTTTTTTTTTTAAGTGTAATATTTAATACCCATCAGATTCTTCGGCAAATAGAAGAGAGCATTTATTCAAAATAAATTATCCTTATTTCTAAAGAGACAGAAATTGGGCATTTTTCCGCCTTCTCTGAGGAAAAACGTTGGGCAGTGCCTCAGTATCCCTGATAGAGCTTAGAACCTTAGACCAGCTCGGGTTCTGAGGAGAGAGACTTTAATCGATCGGTTGGGAGAAAAACAGATGCTGTGCTTTACAGTTTGGTTTCTCTCTCTGCGGTGGTTGGAATAGATGATATCACTTGCTATCCTATCATTTCAAAGATGACAAAGAGGTCCAAATTACTTTCAGCATTTAGAGCTGATAAAGACGAACAAAGGAAGTATGCCTAGAGATTGCTCTACTAGATGAGGATTCTTGTTTCATTCTCAAGGAAAGGATTTGCAACCTTGATTTCATCCATCAATTCTTGTTGAGCTTTAATAGGTCAAGAAAAAAAAAGTTTTTTTTCTTTTATCGTTCTTTCTCTCAAAAATTAGTTGTTGCTGCCGATCCCAAATTGATAATGCGGGCTGCTTCCATAGATCTGCAAAGCAATAAATAAGATTAGAGATTTTGCTGAATTGGCTCTGATCGGACCCTCCAATACTTTAGTCAAAGAGCATTTCTTGGTGGAAAATGAAGAAAAAGAAAATAAAGATAATATAAAGCTTAGTAACATCGGTATTAGGAATGATTTGATCATTAGACAATTCGTGCTTGGTTCATGGCACATTTATAATTTCAAGATCCCAAATATTCTACATATCATATTTTAACAACTTAAAATCATGATGTAAACATCTAGAATTGTGCTATAACCATCTGAAGATTTAGCATAATCATTGAGGTTATCAGGTCCATCCCCTGCCCACACTCACCTCAACCTCACAAGTAGCCTACCTAGCGGCTGGGAAGAATATACAGAGGTGGAGATCCTAGGAATAAAACTAGGCATGGATCTTAGGTCAGAGGTTCTTCCTCAGTCTCCGGAGGGTCGACCTGGATTGTCCGCATCACATGTTGGGGAATATGTGGGCATAAAAGAAATAGCTTAAATAGCTTAAGCGAAGCGCTTTATTTTCAGGTAATCTTAATTTTTGACTCGATGGAGGAAATGCCCTTTTGCCTAAGGTAGAAAAATCGACTGTAGATCGGTTTGGAGAACGCACCGAGCTAAAAAATATCTATCTAAGTTGTGGTGCTTCTCACTAGATGACTAATGACCTCAGAGGTCATTTGGTTTGCTTGTCCTACCTTCCAATTTGATAGAGATGGACTTGGTATGGCCTTGCAGAATACCACATCAATTTTAAGTTAGAATAATCCAATTACACCATGTCGTTAGGTTCATTTTCCATCAAAATATAAATATTTACAAATTGCAAATTGATTTCATTATTATGCCAGAAAAATTCATTTCCCACCTCCTTCCAAGTATAGAAAAAATAAAAAAAATAGTAATTGCCACTCTCCTAATACTTTTTTTTGGTAAAAGATAGAAACTTATATTTAAATAGAAGGAATACAAGGTAAATTGATAGCAGAAACAAGGCCGATGAGGTCATTTACATGACTAGAAAAGATTCAAAGCGAACAACACCAATATTGATCACAAAGAAGTATAGTAACATACCTCTCCAAATTCTTTAATATGGTCTTGTTATGCTACATAATGATATAATGACCCCTCTTGAATTGTACCTATTTTTTTGTGAAAAAATTACAGCCGAGACCTGTTGAAGTTTGACCCACTTACATTTAGATCTCAAAAGAAAACTATTTCAAATAGACCCCAAAATTTATAAATATTGCAAAGTACACTAGCCGTCTATCTCCATTAGACTATGTTATGATGTGAGGGTTATCTGAGAGATTAAATCTTATAAAATATCATAAGTGTCATTCCCTGAGTTTTTTAGTTTTGGCATGAAGTGGAGTGGACGGAAAGAAAAAAGTCACGTGACATACATGTGACCATTATCTTTCTATTTTTTTGGTTGAGCTCTCTGCTCACCATCCCTTTTAGAGAAGTGAGAAAGAAGAGAAAGGAGAAAAAGGAGCATAGATCAAATAGAAAAAAGAGAGACCATACAAGAGATAGAAAGAAGAATATAGATCGAAAGAAGAGAGGTGAACCTAGACCATAATGGCTTCGACGACTAGCGGCCATCCTCCACCTAATACTTCGACCAAAATACCATGGTGTATTGTGACTGTGGGTTAAGGGCATCCATGAAGACCTTATGGACTATACCTAATCCTAGCTGAAGGTTCTTTGGCTATGCCATGTTTGAGGTAACGGACCTCCTCATTCCTCAATTTTTCATCACCCATAACTCACTTATTTCTTGAATTTTTTAATACAGGAAAGAAGAGAATATAGATTTTTTCAATGGTATGATCCTCCACCGTCATCACATATAAGCGATCTCATAAATGAACCAAACCAAAAAAATAAGAACCTGGAAGTAGAGCTTCGTGTCTACAGAGGGAGGAAAATGCGTTTGGCATGGTGTCTGTTTACTTTATGGACATTCACTGGTACATTGTTGGTATTGAAATAGAGTGTTGGGGATGATGTAGGTGCAATGTTGGTACCGAACCACTATAAATCTTTTTATTTATATTATTTGCTGTCTTTTTATTTGCTCTATTGTGTTGTCTTTTTCTCTTTCAATTAAACTCTTGCACATTACTTGCTTCATCCACTTTTTCACTTAAAATATCAAAAGCACATCTTGTAACTCTATTTTTTTTATTTATAAATTTTAAAAATTTAATTCACCCCCTCTCTTGAGTTGCATAGCTGGGTAACAAGTGGTATTAGAGTCCAGTGCTCTAGTCCTTTCTTGATTTTACCATCAAGAGCAAAAGATCTATGGCAACTCAAGTTGGCACTTTACTTGCTAAGGGGCAATTCACAAGCCAACCTTCACTTTTCAATAGATTAAATTATACCTATTGAAAAGCTCAGATGAAGATTTTTATTCAAATTTTTGACTATGATATGTGAAGTATCATAGTGAATGGACCTCACTCACCCACAAAACTAATTGATGGGAAGGATATTCTCAAACCTAAAAATGAGTGGGATGAGATTGACAAGAAGATAGCTTAGCTCAATGCAAAAATCATGAATATTTTAGATGTAAATGAGTTGAATAGAATTTCAACATGTAATTCTGCTAAGAAAATATGGGATAGACGAGAGGTAACTCATGAAGGTACTAATCAAGTAAAAGAGTCCAAAATTAATATGTTTATTCATAAATATGAACTCTTTAAAATAAAACTTGATGAGTCTATTATCCAAATGTTTGCTCATTTCACTGATATCATTAATGAGCTTAAGAGTTTTGGTAAGTCCTATACTAATAGTAATCTTATGAAAAAAATACTTAGGCCTCTACCAAGAACATGGGAGGTGAAGGCTACAGCGATTCAAGAGGCAAAAGACCTAAATATCTTATCTTTGAAAAAGCTTCTCGAATTGCTTATGACACATGAACTCACCATGAGGCAGCATAATGAAGAAGAGACTAAGAAGAAGCAGATTATTGCTCTTAAGTCTATTATTCAAGAAGAAGAAGAATTGGACCTATCAGATAATGAAGATGAAGAACTTGCACTCATCACTCAAAAATTCAAGAGGTTCATGAAGAAAAGGAGGCAAGGAGTAAGAAGAAGGCCATTAACCAAGGGGGAGCCAAGCAAAGAGAAAAACAAAGAGTTGCCCCTTATATGTTATAAATATAAGAAACCTGTGCACTTTAGATCCGAATGTCCTCAACTCAAGAAGACTCCTAAAAAATTCAAAAAGAAAGCTATAGTGGCAACTTAGAGTGACAGCGATAAATCAAGCTTCGATGATGATACCCATGAAGAAACCAATCTTTGTCTTATGTCACATGAAAATGAGGTAACATCTGGATCCTCCAATGAATTTACTTTTGATGAACTACAAGAGACTTTCGATGACCTATTAGATGATCTAAAGAAGTTAGGATTAAAGAACAAGGAACTAAAAATGCAGAATCAATATTTACTCAAAGAAAAAGAAGATGTTTCAGCTGAAAATAAAAGTTTAATCCAAAAAATTAGAACATAAAAACTGAAGTAAATAAGCTGAAACAAATTATAGATAAGTTTACTTTAAGTTCAGAAAAATTTCAAATGATTTTTGAAAATCAAAAGGTAGTGTATAACAAAGCCAGTCTTGATTATAACCTCTTAAAGAAACAAATTTTTTTAAAAAATATATTTGTGAATCCTTCGCAAGATAGATCATCAAAAATCTCATATTTCAGTTGTGGCAAAATGGGTCATCAATCATATACATGCTTTTCTAACAAATTTGGTAGCTCTCGTGTGAAGATGATATGGGTTTCAAAAAGAACCATTATGACTAACCAAAAAAGATCCAAAAAAACTTGGATACCTAAAATTAAAATTTTATTTTCTGTATAAGTGTGTCTTGCATCACAAGGATCAAAGAAAAGATGGTATCTTGACAGTGGGTATTCAAAATACATGACCGGTGAAGAATCTCAATTCATCACTTTTGAAGTAAAAGATGGAGACATGATCACCTTTAAAGATAATGGCAAAGAAAAGATCATTAGAGTAGATAATATTGGTATCACTCCCTTCATATTTATTAAAAATATTTTATTGGTAGATGATCTCGAGTATTAGTCAATTTTGTGATAAGGATTTTAAAGTTATTTTTGAATCCACTATGTGCATTGTAACTAGTCCCAATAACAATGGTATGAGATTCATTGGATATAGATATGGTAATATTTACATGATAGATTTAGATGATCTATCCTTGCAAAACATGCAATGTCTAGTAGCCATGAATGTTAAGATTAATGAAACTAATTGGCTTTGGTACCGTAGGCTTACACACATAAGTATGCATTCTCTTTCTAAACTCATCAAAAAAGATTTGATCGTTGGTTTACCTAAACTAAATTTCGAAAAGGATAAAATTTATGATGTATGTCAACTAGGCAAACAAATTAGAGTTTTTTTCAAATCCAAAAACATCGTTTCAACTACTAGGCCCTTGAAATTATTGTATATGGATTTGTTTGGACCTATTAGAACTACAAGCTTAGGTGGAAAAAGATGTAGATTTGTTATTATCGATGTCTTTTCTCGATTTATATGGATTTTATTTTTGGCACACAAGGATGAAATTTTTTCAATTTTTGCCAAATTTTATCGAAAAGTTTCAATGAAAAAAAGTCTTTCAATTCTTAAAATTTGTAGTGATTATGATACTAAGTTTGAAAATTAAAATTTTAAAAAAATTTATGATGAAAAAGATATTGATCATAATTTTTCTATACCTAAGACACTCCAACAAATGGAGTAGTAGAAAGAAAAAATAGAACTCTTGAAAAAATGATCCGTACCATACTATATGAAAGCAACCTTCCAAAGTATTTTTAGACAAAGACAATTAATATGGTATGTTACATTTTGAACCATACTTTAATAAGACTAATTTTAAAGAAAATACCTTATGAACTTTCGAAAGGAAGAAAATCCAACATTGCATATTTTCATATTTTTGATTGTCAGTATTTTGTTTTAAATAATGGTAAAGATAAGTTAGAAAAATTTAATGCTAGATCTAATGAAACTATTTTTCTTGATTATTCTGCTTCTAGTAAAGTATTTAGAATTTTTAACAAAAATTTAGTTGTAGAAGAATCAGTGCATGTTGTTTTCGATGAGACTAATAACCTTCCATCAAGAAAAAAAAAGTTGTTGATGATACAGATCAAATTGAAGAAGGAATTAAGAAGCTCATCTTAAAGGACTCAACAATACAAAATGAGAAAAATCAAGAGGAGAAACATGAGAATGAAGGTGAGGAACAATAAAAAATACAAGAGCAATCTCAAGGTACACATGATCTTTCAAAAGAATGGAGGTATATTCATAACCAATCCAAGGAACTTATCATTGATGATTCTTCTCATGGGGTAAAAAGTCATTCTTCTCTTAGGGATGTAAATAATTATTTTACTTTTGTATCTCATTTTGAACCAAAAATCATTGATGAAGCCAAAAAAGATCATAATTGGATAAATATAATGTAAGAAAAACTTAATCAATTTGAAAGAAATAATATATGGACCCTTATTGAAAGACCTAAAGATCACTCTATAATTAGAACTAAATGGATGTTTAGAAATAAACTAGATGAAAATAAAAATATTATTAGAAACAAAGCAAAACTAGTAGCTAAAGGGTATAATCAACAAGAAGGAACTAATTTTGATGAGATTTTTGTATTCGTACCTAGATTAGAAGCCATAAAATTCTTGCTTGCATATGCATGTTTTATGAATTTTAAGTTATATCAAATGAATGTAAAAAATATTTTTCTAAATAATTTTATTATAAAAGAAGTATATGTAAAATAGCCTCCTAGTTTTGAAAATCATACTCTTCCAAATCATGTTTTCAAATTAAATAAAATTTTTTATGATTTAAAATAAGCCCCTAGAGCATGGTATAAAAGACTAAGTAGATTTTTGTTAGAAAATAAATTTTTAAGAGAAAAAGTAGATACAACTCTTTTCATAAAAAGAAAGGTTGATGATATTCTTGTGATATAAATATATGTTGATGATATCATTTTTAGGTCTACTAATGAAAACTTGTGCAGAGATTTTACCAAACTTATGCAGGAGGAGTTCGAGATGAGCATGATGAGAGAACTCACTTTCTTCCTCGGACTCCAAATTAAGCAATCAAAAGAAAGGATTTTCATTTATCAAAATAAGTACACAAGAGAATTGTTAAAGAGATTTAGGATGGAGATCTCTAAGAGCATTGGCACACCTATGAGTCCTTTACGCAAAATGGACTAGGACGAACATGATAAGAGTATTGATTTAAAGCTTTATAGAGATAAGATAAGATCTTTGTTATATCTTACTGCTAGTATATCTGATATCATGTTCAATGTTTATATGTGTGTAAAATTTCAATCCAATCCTAAAAATCATATTTAAATATTGTCAAAAGAATCTTAAAATATTTAAATGGTACATAAACTTTAGGATTGTGATTTTCTAAACAATCATCCATAAACTTAATAAGATACTCAGATACAGATTTTGCAGGATGTATTAGATAGAAAGAGTACTAGTGAAACTTATCAATTTTTTAGAGTAAACTTAATTTTTTGATTTAGCAAGAAATAAAATTCGATGGTATTATCTACGATCGAGATCGAATACACTGCTGCCGAAAGTTGTTGTGCTCAAATCTTATGGATTAAGCAACAACTCAAAAATTTTGACGTAAAACTTAATAACATTTTCATAAGATGTTATAATACTAGTGCAATTAATCTAACAAAAAAAATTAATTTAACATTCTAGATCTAAATAAATAAAATATCATTTCATAAGAGAGCATGTGCAAAACCATGATGTGTTGATTGACTTTGTTTGCTCTAAAAAATAATTAACAGATATCTTTACAAAACCCTTAAATGAAGATAGATTTTACGAAATTAGAAAAAAACTAAAAATTTTAGATCCTTATGCTTAGTACTATCTCTTTGATTGCACTAGATTTTTCTTTCAATTCTTTTAGATATATTGATGTAATCACTTCTTATAATCACTTTTTGAAAATCAATGAAAATGTGACTTCTTTTTAAAAATTGAATGTGCTTAATGATTGTTAATTGTTTGATATTTATACTTATTTGGTTGATAATTATATGCTCTATTTATAAATCTAACGATAAAAAATGTAAAACTTATTTTTTTAAAATCAACTAATTATGCATAATTTGGAAGAAAAAGAGGGAGAATCAAAAAAATAATTTTTTTATTATTTATTATTAAAAATAAAAAGAGAAAATATTATTGAAATATTAAAATAGAAATCTTCTTTGTAACTAAATAGGAAAAATTATTTTAAAAGTTAATAAAAATAAAAATTATTAGTTATCATTTGTCTTGATCTATTTATACACTCTTGTTGTTCTATTCATTTGATGTCTTTTTAAAAAATTATTATTATACTTAAAAAAAATTTAATGAATATTTATATTTTGATTAGAACAATCATGATTTTTTTTGACTTATTCATTCATACTTTGCAAGATTTGATCTTATCATCATTTTAGCAATCTATTGGTATCAAATCGAATTTGAAATATATTTTTGTATTTTGCTATGGCTGATCATATTTTAAATAAATTTAAAACTTACTTTTCTTAAATCTTCAACTGGTATCAAAAAAAATTTTCAAGCAAGTAATTATTTGAGTTGATTCTCAAAATAATTGGTATGAGTATGATTATTTTCATAATCGGTATCCAAAAAATTCTTCTTAAAAAAAATTTCATACTTGATATCAAATAACTCATTCTTGTCTTGCATTATATTACTTCATCTTTAAAAAAAGAAAGAATATTCTGATCTCAAATATATTTTTTTATTGATATATTCTTGATATGATACTATTTGAGATAAATTCAAAAAATTTATAATTTTTTTGAACTTAATAGAGTGATACCTCTTAAAGAAAAGGAAGAGATAACTTTTAAAAAAGTAAAACATATCTCATACCTGATTTTGATACTTTAAAATCTTGAGTTTCAAATAAGCTCTATCTTTTTTGAATTTTTAAAGCTCAAAATATTTTTCTTTTAATTGAACTTGAGAAGTATTTTTGAATCTATACTTTTAAAAAAGAAGAGTAGTGTCATCAAATTTGTATAAAATTTAATGTTACACAAAAAAAATGAAACATATTGTCTAAAACTGATCAAGTTTGATTTAAATTTAATAAGGAAAGAAGTTTCATTTTCTTCACTCTCAATTTTTTTTATAAAAGTTTTATTCTGAATTTGAAAGTTAAACTCAAGTTTAATCTGAAAAGAGAAGAACTCAAATCAAATTTTGAAAATTGAATATCTTTAGATTTGAGTTTTTGTTTGATTTTATTGTTGTCAAAAGGGGAGAGAGTATGTATGATAAGTATATACCTATAATGCTTTTAATTTAATTGATATGCTCATGTATGTACTTGAATGATGATTAGAAAAGAACATATATATGTGTATGAAATTTAGTATCAAATGCCTAAAATTTAAATTTAATATCAATTAAATTTTTATGAAGTATCTGTTCACATATGCTTATTTTGTCACTTCAAGATTCATATTAGCAAGTTAATTAAAATATATTATATTTAGTGATTATGGATATGGTTATGTGATCCTTATTATATATTTATAGATTTAGATATGGATGCTATATTTTATATTATCTTGATGTATGTTTTAATATTCTATTTTATCGAATGAAACTATAAACGTTGATTTTTTTTTAATGTATTGGGCTGACATTATATACTTATGTGTAAACTCATTATGATTGATGTACTAAACTTATATATCTTTTATTCATATGAACTCATGTGACTTTTTAGCGTACATTTTGAAGTAAATAAAAAAATGCAACTCTTATTGGCACTATCTTAGGTATCTTCTTCAGTACATTTAGTTATAGACTCCTTTGTTACTTATGCAGCAGATTCATTATATATAATCAAAAAATAATAATTTTTTAATTGATGATACTAAAAAGAGAGAGTAAATATATATTTGGTATAACCAATATTTTTAGAAAGTAAAAGTTTAGAAATAATATGATTTTTAATGGTCATATAATATATGATTTATATCACTTATGCAGCAAGATCTACAAGCTTGAAAATTCCCGAGAGAGTATTATTTTAAACCAAAAATATCTTTATTTTTCTTTATTGATGATGTCAGAAAAAGGGAGTGAATTATGTGTGCAATATAGTATAAGTAAAAGTAAAAAATACTGAATTTTCATAGCAAAAATGAGCCAAAGTGAAAAATACTGAATTTTCATACTTACATACATGCAGCTAAAGTGATGTAAAGTGATGATGTTGAATTTTTTATGAAAACTGCTGAATTTTCTATGAAAAATGTAGAATAGTGATTTTTTTTATGAAAAATACAGCTGTTATATGCTAAAATTCTCTAAACCATATGCATGATACATAACTCGTAAGCTCCTCTAACAGAAATTTGTCTAATAAAAGTGAATATCCTTACAAGATGTATTGAAGTAATCACTTATGCATATTTTCTTGAGCTCCTTCACTTTAAATGGCATATCTCTTTTTCAATATTAAATTTACTTCATTTTACTTATACTCAAATATTTTATCATCATAAAAAAGGAAGAGATTGTTGCTCTAAAGATTGATTTTGCTAACCACAAAATATTTGAGAGGGATACTAATGATATTTATCTTTAGAGATGTTTTAAAAATTTATTTCAGAAGATCCAAGAATTTTTTTAATTGAAAGAAATGATTAGAGATAGCCAAAGTAGCAAATTAATCAAGTTTGATGTGAAATTGATATTTTTTGGAAGCCTCAAAATCATTCATGATGATATGAAATCATTTGAAGGTATTTTCAAAATTTTTAGAAGCTTAAAAATGAAGAAAAATTAGCTTGGGCAAAAAGAGATGACCCTTAGGTCGATCCTTTTCAGTTTGGCAAATCGGTATGCAAGTTTTTGAAGTGGCATGCAAAAAAAGACGTCCCCTAGGGCATCCCATATGAAAAGGGACGTCCCATGAGTCATTCTTTGTAGGTCCTAAGAGCAAACAGAAGCTAATATTTTTATTATTGATGTTGAAAAGGGATATCCTAGGGGGCATCCCTTGCGATGGAAAAATCTGCAATGACTGGTTTTTATCTGATTTAGGTGCATTTAATACTTCTTAAACTCCTTCCAACGGCTCTAAATAGCTAGTAAACCCTCTCCAACATTGATTGAGGATATAAAAATTATTCAAAGAAGAGAAAAATAGAAGAGTAATCAAAAGAGAAAAGCATTCAAATGATTTTTCACTTTTAAGTAAAAAAAAGCATTGAATTCAAGTTCAACCACTTCTCCAAGGCTCATTCAACTCTCCAATCATTCAGAAGGTGTTCATTAAAGCTTCTTCTTAATTGTATAAAGTGCTTTCATAGATTTATTATGCTCATTAAGGAGCTTTATGTACTTAATATTGTAAATCATTTTCTTTCTCTTATTTTTGATTGTTCAAGTGTTGGGAGTTTCCAAAACTTGAAAAGGTTGATCCGAACCTTAAATCGGAGTATAAAGGGTTGGCTTTTATCTAAAAAATAAGTGTCTAGTTGGAGGTAGCTAGGGTCGATATTATCCGACGTTATATTCATTTGAATATGGTTAGTAGATTAAAATTTTCAAGTAGGAGCTTGGAGAGTGGATGTAGGTGCAAGATTGGTACTGAACCACTATAAACCCTCTTATTTATGTTACTTACTCTCTTTTTATTTGCTTTATTGTATTGTCTCTTTCCCTTTTAATTAAGCTCTTACACATTACTTATTTCACCCACTCCATTTCACTTAAAATATTAAAAGCACATCTTGTAACTCTATTTTTTTTCACTTATAAATTTTTAAAAATTCAATTCACCTCTACTCTTGGGTTGCATAACTAGGCAATGGATGAGGATCTGAAATAGTTCAATCCATAGATATAGTTATCAAAAGAAGGGCAAACTGTAATATTATGAAACTTTGAGATCCCGATATTCTTAAGCATAACTTCTGAGACTTAATATCTGTAGTCAAAACTTTTGGGACCTTTATATCATGAGTTTTATTAAGAAATGAATGGGCATATTTACTTTTTAGCACCTTGAATGTCGTGACGTGTCCTTTTTATGGTCAATAACAACACCAAATAATATGTTTCAACAGGCATTGCAATAGTAAATAATTTGTCCATATAAAAAGAAAAATGTATACATCTATAAATATCATTTCTGCCTACAGTCCGTACAATCATCTGTACACATCCATGTACATTCGTATAGTTATCATTTCTGTCTGTAGTTCATACAAACATCTATACACAACCATACACATTAAGGCACTGAACAACTACTAATAATCTATACAATCACTTGTACATATTCATACACATTCATATAATTATCATATCTATTTATAGTCCATACAATCACATGTATACATTTATACATATTTACATGATCACCTGTATACATCCATACAATCCAAACTTTCATCTATATATATTTAATTAGCTATACAATCTAAATGATTATCATTTCCACCATGCACAAATGTGCAATCAGTTGTTTAAATGTATTAGTCATATTTCAAATATATTTTCAATTGAGAAGTAGGCCAAAGTAGTATATCAATCAATATATTCACAATAATATAAAAAAAAGCTCAGTACATGTTTTAGTCATTGAACAATAAAAAATTTTATAAATATATCAATTATTGAACAAAATAAAATTGTGTATCATTCCACATGCTCATAGCAATATCAAAAAGTTCTATATATGTATCAACATATAAACAATAAAAAGCTCTGTATCGGCTATGTATCCCCCAATATAATGAATCTATATATGTATCAGCACATAAGCACCTCCAAAAATTAAAAAAAAATATTGTACATCAAAAAATTAGGATAAAATATGACATCAAGGTCTCCAAGGGGGTCTTGGGCTAGGGCTGGTGCTATTGATGCTAGTGTTGCTGCTAATGATGCTACTACTATTGCTACTGATGGGGCTGCATGGTTGCTGGTCTACTGTCGAAGCTGATGCTACTGCTATTGCTGGTGCTGCTGTCGAGGCTGATGCTGCTACTCTTTGTTCAATTTTTATGCCATCTAAAAATACAAATAAAATATATTTAATTTGTATGAATTTGATAAGGACTTTTATCAAAAAAATTTTTTTTTGATGTTCTTCATTACCTTCTTTGAATTTTTTTTTCTTGATGTACCACCAGATGGAGTGCTCTTTTGCTTAGGTGCAGCTACCCCTTCTTAGAAGTTTCTTTTGTAGGGAGTTTGTTCTTCTTAGGACCTTTGCAGGTCCTAACATTATGCCCGTACTGCATGCAATTGCTACACCTAAGATGGTCTCCAATCTTTTTTACCTTGTGACAGTCCTACACCTCATCTCCACCCTTCTTGATTTCTTTGGCCTGTCAAGAGGTCTACCTCCACCCCATGTGGTATAGCATCGTATGGTCTGTAGCTTTGTTAACTCAATTTTTTTTTAAATCTTAGCATATATATGACCACTGTACTTCAATACAGCTTGTCTTTTGCCTAGAACCTTTATATCAGAAGCCTTCTAATGGTCTCCAGACAAGTGATAATTGGCTTGTTCTTAGTTTTTATGATGTAATTGTTAAATGATTCACATATATTATTCAATATCATATCACACCACAATCTGGAACTAAATGCATGTTTGCACCATAAAGATAACTCTTGTCTAAGCAGTCAATTTACTGCTTTCTGATCCAAGTTAGCTAATACCTTCATCCTCAGCTTAAATTTAGATTAAGTAGAAAGCTCGAGCTGATCATGCATGTAGGGCATCTTTGAACTTTTTTTCTTTGAACAACTTCCTCGGCATACAAATACGGCACACAGAACCTGTGATTAGCATCTAGCATCATGCAGTTGAATATCTCCACTAACTCTTAATAAGATAAGACAAAAGTCGGTATATATTTATAAAATATTAGAAAGCCTAACAAAGATAGAAATATGTTAGTGCCTTCTATCTGTCTGAAATGAATGTCCAATCTTCTTCTTCCCCTATTTCTATAACTGCTAAGAGGTTAGTCAGAGACTATATCCAACTTTCTTTGTTCTCACCTCAACAATAATCCATGCAATAAAAAAAATATCATCATTCCCATCTCTCACATGATAGCTGACAGTAGTTGTCCTCCCATAGCTTCTTTCAAGTAGCACCCATCCAAGTCAATAATAGGTTTGCATCCATCAAGAAAGTTTCTCTTGCAAATATGAAGGCAGACATATAACCTTGGGAATATTGGTTGTTTGGGCAATGAATTGATGAGCATGATACTATCAAGGTTAGTCCTATTAATAACATCACAATATTTCTACAGTTTTCTATATTGCTCTTTAAGCAATTTGTGAATGGCTAGGAGTGCCTTCTTTTTTGTCCTGTAGGCTTGAGCCCTAGCTAGAGAGATCTGTATCTTAACATCCTTCTTAAACCTTGAAACAAATCTTTTAATACCTCATTTGGTATCATCCCTAATATCTTCAATGTAGGCTTCAGAAAATCATTTGGAGTTCATACGGTGATTATAAAAATATTTCCTACATTTATATATGGGTTGAAACTTTTCAATATGATAAGTGGATACTCTCCGTAGGGGGAGCCATATATCCTTAACTATTATTTCTTTTACACATATAGTTATTCTAGCCTTTTCATTATGCTTGACTCATAAGCAAACCCTTGTTGTATAGCATATTTGTTCAAAGCCCTTCTAAACATATTGACTGAAGCAAAAAGCATTCACAACTTTAGATCTATAGGCTTTGAGAGATCTATGTTTATTAAACTTTGAGAGGCTGGAGCTATTCCCTCTCCCATCTGATGAGCTATCAATACTTTCGAGCTTATCACTATCATCAAGCTCAGGCTCTTTCTCAACTATCTCCTCTTCTTCTTCAACTCCTTCCTCTTACCTTTGAACATTTGTATTAACAACTGAATTATCAATAGATAAGGGCAATGGGCTATGCTTGGCATGGCCCGGCCCAGACCCACTGAGCCTGAGGCTAAACGAGCCGTGCCAGGCATGACACGATTAGCATCAGGCCTCAGCTCGGCACGATCCTAGGCCCGATATGTGGTGAGCAGTGTCTGGCACGATCCATTGGCCCACGGACCTTTTTCGTAAAAAAAAATTGCAAATGGGCTGTGTAGTGCCAGCACGGCCCATTTATGCCCGTTACGGGCCATGCCAAGCATGGCCTGTCTGAGACCGTTACAAGCCTGACCGTACCAGGCCCGACTCAGGCCCGTTTCAATGGTACGGCCTGGCTCAAGTCCATTTCAGCCCATAACGATCAAAAATGGTCAAAAATGATTATTTTTTGATTTTTTTACCTTCTTGCCTCTCTCAACAATCATAAAATAGCTATTTTAAGGGGTATTTTGGAAAAAATTATGAATTTCTATAAATAGCCTCTCCTCTCCCATTCTCACCCCACTAAGCTACTCTTCTCCCTTCCCTACTACTGCTATTTCTCTTTTCTAATAATATTGCAAGTGTTCTAGCAATTTAATTTTTAGTTTGTATTTAGCAAGTGTTAAAGTACTACATAAGAGAAGGTCCTTGTCGAAAAGCACAAGAGGAGGTCCTTATCGAGGAGTACAAAAAGAAGTTCACCAATCTCAATGCTGCCTCTACTCAATTCCTCCATCTCTATTGAATTTCTCTACCTCCGATTAATTTTTATTTTTTGATTCATAAATTTAGAAATGGCATCTTATGATGAGAGCCATTTTGGCATTCCTCCTATTTTCAAGAGAGAGAAAACTAATCCCATTGCTCCTACTCTCTCTGAAACTACTCAAAGTCAAATCTCTTCTTGTAAGAGGACTAGTGCAGTTTGGAAGAATTTTGAAAGAGTTCTTGTTGACAGAGTTTGAAAAATAAAATGTAAAAAATGTGCTAAATTTTATAGTTGTATCAGTAGCGAGGAAACTGGCCATTTGAGGAGACATCAAGAGAGTCATAGGATGAGTGACTCTCATCTCCAAAGTACCCTCAATGTACAAGAGAGATCTCTAGTAGATAATTTTGTATATAATTATGAAAATCAAAGAAAAGTACCAGTTAAATAGATAGTTAGGGATGAACTATCCTTTAGTTTATGCAAGTCATTTAATTTTGAAGAATATATTCAATTGACCCTACAGCCTACTTACAAAAAAACTAGTAGGCATACTTTTAGAAGGGTAGTCATGACAAATTTTTTAATAATAAAATAAAATTTAATTGAAACTCTAAATTAAAAAATTTCATTAACTTTTGATATTTGATCAGCATTGGTAGGTAGTAATTGTTTAATTTCTATTACTGCTCATTATATTGATAATAACTAAAATTTAAATAAATATATTCTTGCTTTTCATGCTTTTGATTTTTCATATTCTGAATAATAAATTTTAAATATTATTTATCAAATGATATATTCATTTAAAATTAATGATAAAATCATATCTATTATTTTTGACAGTACATCTAATAATAATTTTACTATTATATTATTGAAAGACTCATTGCATCTCATTTCAAATGGTCAGTTGTTGCATATTAGATGTACATGTCATATCTTAAATCTTTTTGTACAAGCTGCCATGGACATGGTCCAAGATGTAATTTTAAAAATTAAAAATATTATTTTTTTATTCATACTTCAAGAGCAAAACTTGAAAAATTTAAGCAACTATGTGTAGATCATGATAAATATTTTAAAAAATTTAAATTTGATGTAATGACTCATTGAAATTCAACATATACCATGATACATGATGCATATCCATATAGATACTTATTAACTGCATATATTAATAACTGTGGATTAGGTTTTGTATTGACTGAAACTGATTGGACTAAAGATAAAATTTTGAAAGATTTTTTGATTACTTTTTATAATGCTACTAATGTTCTTTCTGATATTTATTATCCAACTTCATGTTTGTTTTTACAACAAGTATTTGATATTAGTAAAAAAATTTGTAGAATATAGATTAGATGATGTTTTAATGCCTATTATTGAATAAATGAAATGAATATTGGAACAAGATATGTCCTATGCATAATTTAGTTACTGTATTTGATCCATGAGTTAAATTGAGTAGTGTGCTAATTTTACTTGATGCATATTGTGAAAATATGATACTATATCCTGAACCTACTAAAACTGAGATAACAAAATTTCTTTATGATATTTATGCATTATATGATGAAAAAATTTGTAGATCTAGATTACCAGTATAAAGCTTTATCATTTTTTCTAGTAGTTGTCGTTCATTATCTACTTTTACTTTTATTGCACGTAGGAGACAGGCACATGCTTCAAGTTTATTTGCATCTTCTTCATCTGTTTTAAATAGTAAACTAAAATTTTATTTATGAAATGATCTTCATTTTGCATATGATGAAAATCAATTAGATCATCTAGATGTATTAGTTTGATGAAAAAGTATTAAAAATTAATATCGTATTTTGTCTGTCATTGCACGTGATATTTTAGTTGTACCGATGTCTATAGTAGCATCAGAATCTATTTTTAGTATAGGTCGGCATGTTTCTGATAAAAAAAAAATTGGATGACTGGCAAGATGTTGGAGATACTGCTCTACTTTAAAGATTGATTGGATGCAGAGACGAGACTCTAAGATAAAGATGGATATTCTACAACATCCTCTGATGACGACTATACAAACAAGATCGACAATTAATAAGATTTTTATCAAGCTAGCATAGAAGAGCGGAGAGTAGAGAGAGGGTCTTGAAGGAGTTCAGTGAGAGCATAAACAAGTTGGTATGATTTTATCTATTTTTTTAATTAATTATATTAAGTTTTTTAATATTGAGATGAGTCTCCTTTATAATTTTATTTTTTTCTCTCCCTCTTCATTATACTCTGGAGGTCAGACCTAGCTCCCCTCCCTTCCTATACCATTTTGATATTTATTAATAAACTGGTAGGGGTCCACATCAAACCCTCCATCTAACAAGGTGGCTTTATATTTAAATTTCTTATGGGCTGTGCCATGCGTGGGCTGCGGGCCAAAAAACCCCAGCCCAGCCTGGCCCCCCCTATGGGCCATGCCAAGCATGGCATGGCATTGTAGCCGATGGGCCGTGCTAGGCATGGCCCATCTTGTACAAGGTCGGGCCGGGCCGTGGGCAGTCCGGCCCTTTGCCCATCTCTAATTATCAATATACTCCTCAAAAACTCATCATGCTCCTCATCAAAATCTAAGAAGTCACTCAAGATTTGACTATGATCACTGTCATAACTGATTGTATCATATCCTTCTCCATCCATGGGCCTTTCATCAGGCCTTCTACCTTGTTCCTGCTACTACTCCTGCTCCTGCTCCTGATCCAGATCATGCCCCTATTATTGCCCCTGCTCCTGATCCTACCCTTGCTACAGCCTTTGCCCCTTCTCTTGCTACTCTCCAGCTGCCTCATCAAAATCTTTGATGGATGGAAGTGCAAGACATGGCTCTACTATATCCAAATAAATCTCATTAATTTCATATTCTATATAAACTACTATATTCCTCTCCCTCTTATAAACGATCAACATTTGGAGCATATCTTGATCAATGTATAGAGGCTTTAGTCCATCTTCCAAAGATTATCGGGAGACTGTATAGTTTAATTATTTTATCTTTTAGTAATCAAGCTCCTTTGTGAGATTTTCTAGAATCATAATTATCAAAATAATTGGCAGCGACCAATGTACTGCATGCTGGGGGAGAAATAAAGATATCCCTTATAATAAATCTATGATGTAAATAGGTCATCCATTCTACATATATACATAAAATCATTGTTAATATAATATTATTACATAGTAATATATTATCTAAGTTAGTTAACATGCAATATTGTTGCCTAACTTATCTCAAAACGGAACACTATTAACATACAACAATATAGTAAGGATAGGGGTTTAATTTTTGGAGTTAGCTCCATAAGGATCAGGCTAGTATAGGATAGAAAAGCTGATATCTAAAAATATATAAAAATAAAAATAGGTCCAATAATGTTAAAATTTTTTATTTTATTAAAATCTAGTATGTTTTGAGTCTTTTAAGTTAGTTTATTCATTAACTCTATATTTGGTTGTAGAGTAATACTAATAGAATAGCATATTCCTATAATCAAGTTATTCCACATATTAAATAATTATTTTTAAATTAGTTCAATCTTTCATATCTAAGATGAATTTCAGTTCGAAAAAATAGAATAAGGACGTAATATGTTTTGCTTATAATCAATATTTTTGATTCAATGATGTAATATATTATTTCATATTTAAAGTCATAATATGTTAATTCTTTTGATTATAACTACGGTAATCAACATTTTTCACTCATAGTTATCATTTAGATTAAAAAATAATTTAAAATTTATATAAAATTAATAAATAAAAAAATTAATATATAAAATATTAAAAATAAAATAAAATTATATTGAATATATATAAACTATATTAAACATAAGGTTAACAGTCCATATGATTTCTACAAAAGACTACTACAATTTAACTACTCTAATAATCTACATGAATATGGGTTGCTGCCTTCTTATCGTACTAAAATTTTAGGATTTAGGATGGTGCAGTAGTTCCCTCTCTTCACCACTTCCAAGTTCTTTAGATCCATTGTCCTCTTATACTAAAATAGCAAATGCCTTCCAATGCATAAGGACAGTGGCCTCGAAAAAATATTTCCAACTTCGACGGAGTAAAATCTCAATAATACATATAGATGGTGGCCCTAAAAATACACAATTTCATACAAACCCAAACCAAAACTAACTATAAAACTCAAGAAATTATACACATTATCAAATACAAGCAAAGTAGAAGTATGAAAATATAATAAATCCATTGTTGTTAAGCATAAATAACTTTAAACGGCAATGGAATCTCTTTCAAGTATAAATATAAGAAATTTCAAAATTTATCTTTTGAAATCAACGAATTCATTGAAAAAATCGTACCAATAAACCGATGGCTAGTAAGAATTCTGACTATTTTGAATTTCTCGATCAATGTGGAGATGAAATCAGATGATTGTCATCAATTAAGACAGCAAATGCCTTATAATGAAATTATAAAAAAGTTACGATGATTTTTTTTTCTCGAAAGCAAACTCTTTGTTTGTTGAAAAGAATTAAAGGTATTTTAGTGTCCTTTATATTGATACTATTAAAATGAAGATAGATAATTGAGATTTTTTTGTGATGCTTATAAAATTTTGAGATTTATTTAAATTTTTTTTTTTAAATCTAAATATAAATGGTTCCAACTTCAAGGGGTATTGTTGAAATTTTATTTTGACAAGAAGCTGAGTAATTGGTACCTCATATAACATGACAACATTATGGTACATAATGATATAACAACGCATCATGAGTTGTATCAGTTTTTTTACTTAAAAAACTAGAAGGGACTGAGTAATCGGTACCTCCTACTCTGGACCCATTTTACTACTCTAAACCGACAACCATCTCATTATCTAATATGACAGGATAAATTATAGAAACCTCTCTAAGGTTTAATATTTTCATTCAATAATTTGAAAAATCTAGCTTTCACCTCGAGATATAAGAGTAGTATTAAAAAGTTTTAGAATTTTAAAAAGACCAAATTATCCCTCGTACGTATAGAAAAGGAATCGATACCTTCTTGGTCCTCCGCGAACCATTTGGACCTAGCCGCCGTCAACTTGGACTTACCGTCGTCGCCCCGCCACCAATCCCGCCTCACCTGTGTTATGGCAAACCCATGCAGTCCTCTCCACCTCCAACACCGCCGACTCTCCGTCGGCCTCACAGTTGTCGCCGTTCGAGCGCTGCATCACTGTTTTGCACCATCTCCCCCTCCGGGGAACCTTCGACCCCGTCGCTCCCTCCGGCTGGTCCTCCTACGATCCTGACGCCCTCATCTTCCAGCTTGAGGCATTTTCTCAGCGACTCTTCCATATTCATCACGACTAACCAAAATACTCGATTCAAACAAGTTTTGCTACAAGACAAGCTTAGCCTTCAGCTCAGTACCCATAATGTCTGGATACTACGCTATCATAGAAGCTAATGCCTCCTTCAGAACACCAAACTCCAGTAGAGCCTCGATATTGGGTTTCACTTGGTCCTCCAAGCCAAAGCCAAGAATGTGAGGCCTTTTCTCAATCAATCTTGCCACTGCCTGCCTTGGTAGACCCAAGCTCTCAAGATATTCGATGAAAGGCTTGATCACTCTCCCAACTCGCATCCCTAGTATCTCTGGATATCGAGTGAGAACACCTCCTAGTTCTCTTCTTGCAACTCCAATTCCAATCAGATAGGCAACCGACGTGCTCATGGTGCCCTCCAATTTGAACCCGAGCAGCTCCAGGTCCCGCTTGAGGGCCCGAGGGAGGTCACCAGGCTTCAAGTCCAGATCTTGCAAGTGCTTCACGATAGGTGCAAGATCGATGATGACACTCACATGGAGGACCAGTGGGTACCTCCACAAGATGTCACGCCCTCGATCCGAAATTTTGAATCGAGGGTCATGGCAACCGTCGCATACTCGTAGAAAACTCTTTCCATAAGCATGCAAGGCATCTTATCATACTATCCTAAAACAACAGTGGAATAATTAGTCAACAATTTAAATCTAAAATATAACGACCTAAATTTTTTCTTTAATATCTCAATAAATTCAACAACGATTCAAAGGCTTTGCATCAAATTCAATAAGCCTTTCAACCTAAAATAAAAGTATGAAGATTCTGCTTCTGATCACTCTTCCATTCATATCTTGTATCATCTTAATTCCTCAACATCTGTAAAAATAATAAAAATAGGAGGTAATGAGCTAGACAGCCCAGTAAGCAATGATCACTTTTCAATAGATTTCATCAGGCATTTAAGTAAATCATTATTTATAGAAAATAAGTATACAGAGTTCATCAATTCGAAATCAATTTCAATTATGCAACATAATTCATGCCAAATTCATTTCTTTTTCGAAAATTCAAGTTTCTTTCCAAATTTCAATTTCTTTTGTTCTTCAATTTCTTTTCGTCAACCATGAGCTATGACCATATTTTTCCTGTGGCAGGGTCATAATACCGCGTATCTGCTTGCGGTAGGCTGCGAATCATCTGGCAGCCATGTCTTTTGGAACCGCTGGTCTCGCTGGCGGTTTGTCACTGGTCTCTCTGGCGACATGTCGCTGGTCTCGCTGGCGACATAAACCCTCAGGACAATCAATTGCCAACGTATATGTCCCCATTGGCGGGGTCCTTTACATAGTCAGGTTGTCAATTCATAATATTTCTTATATCATAATTCTTCATAAATCATATTTCATATTCTAATTTCGATAATAAAACATATAATCTTGTAATATCGAAATCAATCAATATAATGCATCACGAAATCAATATGTTCAATCATGCTTCATCATAACATTTCAAATAAGATATTTTCATAGCAAAATACCATTCATCCAATTCATGCATCGTTTCACAAATCATGTCAGAAAAATACATTATAATTTGCCGATAAATCTAGAAAAAGTGAAACATTACTTACCTCGAACGCACTCCAATAAATCCACATAATTCTATAAATTTTCTTTCAAAAAATTCTGTTCGTAGATCATATCGCAATATTTCATGATCAAACATCCACAATCCTATACAGAATCAATTTCAATAATTAGAAAGAATACGAATACCATATTTTAACGGTTTAGATTGGGTCCGATCATCTAATTTCATCTAATCAAAATCTAATTAAGACCTAAACGATCTAAAGTTTGACTATCAGATCAAATCGGATTCGAAGTGATAGGACCAAGGTTTCTTCATCGATTTCATAAAATCAAGTGGAGAGAGAAAATCAGAAGAGAGAGAATTCATGAGGTAGAATTCAAATTGATCAGGTGACACAATCCAACATTACGATTGATCCAATATCTCAATTGGTGAAATCAACATGATCAAATCAAATCATGGCTAGATCGGAATCATGGATGATCAAATCTAAAGATTCATGGTCTGATTAAGGTGGGTGCCAGTACGTTGTCTGACAATCATGGATCAGGGTTCTTTATTAGAATCAGATCAGACTTATTAAAAAAAATTTCTTCATTCACTAACCTTTTTTTAGAGAGAGAATCAATCAAGAGAGAGAATATTTTAGAGAGAGAAAAATTCTAGAGAGAGAAAATTCTAGAGAGAGAAAACTCATCTTGAATTCTTCAGACAATATGATTCAACAAATTCTGATCGATCAGATCAAATCATGCTAAAATTATCATGTGAATAATTCAATAAGATCATGAGAAATAAAATCTAAAAATACCTGATCTGATCAAAGTGGATGTCGGTGTATCGTCCGACGATCACAGATCAAAAATCCATTACGAGAATCATTTAAATTCATCATCATTCTTCTCAAAATTCTAAAAATCTTAGGAGAGAGAAATAATCTAGAGAGAAGATTCTAGAGAGAGAAAGTAGAGAGAGAAAGTCTAATTCTGGAGAGAGAAGATACTAGTTCAGGCTGAAGAGAGAGAGGGAAGAGAGAGAAACTCTCTTTCTCATATTTTATTATTTATATCATTATTTATTAATTAATTTAATGATTTTTCTTTTCTTTTCTTTTCTCTCTCTTTTTTTTTTTTCTTTTTCTTCACGGAAGAGAGAGGAGAAAATCCTATTTATTATTATTATATCATTGTCATTTTATTTTTCTTCTTTCTTCTTTTTTTTTTCTTTTCCTTTTTCTTTTCTTTTTCTTCTTTTTCTTTTCTTTTTCTTTTCTTTTCCTTCTTCTTCTTCTTCTTTTCTTCTTCTCCGTGGGTTCCTTTGGGCCAAAACAGGGGACCTTGAGGTCCCCTCGTTGGGTGGCCGGCCGGCGGCGCAGCCGGCGTGGGGCGGCCGTCGGCAAGAGGAGGGTGACTCGCCGATAAGAAGAGGGCCAAGATCGGTGGTCAGCGGCGACCACCGACATCGAAAATCAAAGAAAAACGAGCAAAATATAGAGGTTCTTCCGCAACAAAATCCGGCGACTCCGGTCGCCGGCGAGCGTGCACATCAGCACGGAAAGGAAGAGGGAGAAGAGAGGAAGGGGAGGAGGCTTACCTCCGTCGCCGACGAAGCTTTTCCGACGAGAAATTGGACGGCACAGGGACGGTCTTCCGCGGGATTTTTCCGGCGATTGCCGCCGTTTGAGCTTAGGATTTTCGGTGGAAAGGAGAGAGGAGGGATCTCCTCCTTAAATAGGGCCGGCGAGAACTTGTCTTCTCCCCTGTTATCTATTTTTTTTTTTCGTTTGGGCTGGCTGGGTTATCACATTCTTCTCCTCTAAAAGAAATTTCGTCCTCGAAATTTTTCTTGCTTGAGTCTTCATATTTTCTTACTTGAATCTCATCCTCAAATATTTCAATATTCTAATTTTTGATATAAATTCATTCTTAAATCATTTCATAAGAAAAAAGTCGGTACATCAAACATCAATCTAAAATAGAACCATTCATTTTCTTATTTATCAAAATCAACGTCTCAAAGATTTTCAATGTTTCAAGATTTTGAATTTATGATCTCATTTCTTATAAAAATCATGTTCAATATCTCACGACTCAAATTAAAATCAAATCTATCTCTTGTGAATAGAAAAAGGTCAATGTCTCTATTCTTGCATAAGAACTTCATTCATCATCATTCATTTATTTATTTATTTATTTATTAAAAAATATTAATCACTCTTAATTTCAATCCATCATAAGATACGAAAATATACTTTTATGAATCATTTGATGACATCCTAATCAATCAAAATTCAAAAATATTTTCTCTTATTAGTACTTTCAAAGGTTGAAGATTTATCATTTCAATCTCATTCTCGAACTTTTGATATTTTAATTCTCGATACAACTTCATTATTGAGTCATTTCATAAAGATCAATATCACCATTGTTGATTGAATCAATATCACTATTTCTAGTCATTGAAATTTTCTTACTCAAACCCTCAAACGCTTAAATATTCTAATTCTTGAAGCAGATTTTTATCATTAAGTCATTCCATAATAAAAATTAATAACTCAAAAATTGATCTAAATCAAAACTATATTTTTTTCTTATAACCAAAATCAATGTCTCTATTCTAAGTAAGTATATCAATTTTCTTTATCTAAACATTAACAACTCTTAATTCATCGATTCATTATCAAACTAAATTATAAATAACTCCAATCTATCTTTTGTAGAACAATCGTCAATATCAATAGATAACCTCAATCTTTTCTATTCAGTCAGAAAAATAAAAATGATCAAAAGAATTCAAACTTCAAATTTTATTATACTCTGGAGATAAATATTTGAGTATAATAATCTAAGATCAAAATCATCATCCGATAAACGATCTCAAATTCTTTCTAATAAATAAAAAATTATAAAATTTAATTTTAGAATAGAGAAAATTTTTTTCTAAATATTCTAAATCTAAAATCAAAAATCAAAGGTCCACTCATCCTAGAATTATGATGCTAAATATTTTTTTTGTAGCATAGTAGGTGGAAGCACTACTTTTTAAAAAAAATCACATTAGGATATCCAAAATAACTCAAATAAAATATTATTCTTTCTAATATCAATAAATTTTTTTGTATCAAACAATATCATCTATCAAAATTCTTTGACTCAAAGAATCAACATTCCTGACTTACTCAAAGTAATCCAGATTACCATGCTTCCGCTACGCACTCTGATCTAACAATCAAAATTTCTTAGGTTCACCAAAAAGTTTGATCAAATTATTTCTTTACCTTATCAATAGAAAAGATCTAAAATTTTAAATTTTAATTGAAGTCAAATATTAACTTTCGATTTTCATTCATACTTTTACTGGTGTACAATAATCTTGATTAACCCTTGAGTCCAATATCATATTTAAACCATCATATAGATTTACTATAATCAATATGAATCAAATCTTAATTCTCATATCAATTCAATTCGATAATTTTCAAACCAAAAATCTTTATAAGTCAAATCAATGAGAAAATCCTTCGATGTTCCACTAAATTTGGACATAATCTGAATATATATGAATTTCAAATCATTATTATTATTATTATTATTATTATTATTATTATTATTATTATTTAAAATTTCTATCATCAGGATCTTCAATATCTATCAAATATCCTTTCATAACAATCATACAAGCTTCAAAAATCAAATATCCATTTAATAGTAGATTCAATTAGAGATCTCGTTAACAAAAGCAAAGGAACTCCATATCAATTCCTAAATCCCAAATTTCTAAATTGTAAATTCACATGGATCCCTTGATCTAAAATAAATATAAATCAGATCTTAATCTAAAAAATATCAACCTCAACAATAATATCAGAAAATCTCTTGATCAACTTAGATACAAAATCTTTAAATTAAAATTTCATACACATCAGGTAGTCTCCAAGAGACATAATAAGATCCATTATTTAGATCTAAGGATGATGATTAAAAATTCCAGTATGATGAATATTCTACAACCTCATAATCGATTTCATCAATAAGAAATAGATTTCTTTGCAATATCCTCAAATATGCATTCATCCTAATATGCCACTTTATATATAATCCACATACCAAATTCAATTTCGATAAATATTCCAATCATGCATCATAAAAGATTTTTCTTAGTCCATCCTGGAACAACATTTTATTATCAAATCTTTATCTTGTCAATAATAGTCAACTTCTCAACTAAAAGTAATATCATAGTATTATTCTCACATCGAATTTGAACTTACGATTCACTTGAATAACCTATGATCAAATTAATAACCACAATAAAACTTTATGTCAATCTTTTTGTGATTACTTTCGATCAAGATCTAATTAATCATATCATGATCTACAGATCATCCATCATATTTCAAATTCTATATGTTATAATCTCTTGTGATCCTTTCATATATAATCCCAATGTTTAATCAAAATTTATAAATATTTCTCCCACTATAATTATCAAAGATCTACACTATAATGTCCCTGGTGTCTATCCACTTACACCCATTCTATATCTGATTCTATGTTTCATAATTCATCCACTCATGCTCTGATACAATATTAATTGTCACGCCCCCGATCCGAGATTTTGAATCGAGGGTCATGGCAACCGCCGCATACTCATAGAAAACTCTTCCCATAAGCATGCAAGGCATCTTATCATACTATCCTAAAACAACAGTGGAATAATTAGTCAACAATTTAAATCTAAAATATAACGACCTAAATTTTTTCTTTAATATCTCAATAAATTCAACAACGATTCAAAGGCTTTGCATCAAATTCAATAAGCCTTTCAACCTAAAATAAAAGTATGAAGATTCTGCTTCTGATCACTCTTCCATTCATATCTTGTATCATCTTAATTTCTCAACATCTGTAAAAATAATAAAAATAGGAGGTAATGAGCTAGACAGCCCAGTAAGCAATGATCACTTTTCAATAGATTTCATCAGGCATTTAAGTAAATCATTATTTATAGAAAATAAGTATACAGAGTTCATCAATTCGAAATCAATTTCAATTATGCAACATAATTCATGCCAAATTCATTTCTTTTTCGAAAATTCAAGTTTCTTTCCAAATTTCAATTTCTTTTGTTCTTCAATTTCTTTTCGTCAACCATGAGCTATGACCATATTTTCTCTGTGACAGGGTCATAATACCGCGTATCTGCTTGCGGTAGGCTGCGAATCATCTGGCAGCCATGTCTTTTGGAACCGCTGGTCTCGCTGGTGGTTTGTCGCTGGTCTCTCTGGCGACATATCGCTGGTCTCGCTGGCGACATAAACCCTCAGGACAATCAATTGCTAACGTATATGCCCCCATTGGCGGGGTCCTTTACATAGTCAGGTTGTCAATTCATAATGTTTCTTATATCATAATTCTTCATAAATCATATTTCATATTCTAATTTTGATAATAAAACATATAATCATGTAATATCGAAATCAATCAATATAATGCATCACGAAATCAATATGTTCAATCATGCTTCATCATAACATTTCAAATAAGATATTTTCATAGCAAAATACCATTCATCCAATTCATGCATCGTTTCACAAATCATGTCAGAAAAATACATTATAATTTACCGATAAATCTAGAAAAAGTGAAACATTACTTACTTCGAACGCACATCAATAAATCCACATAATTCTATAAATTTTCTTTCAAAAAATTCTGTTCGTAGATCATATCACAATATTTCATGATCAAACATCCACAATCCTATACAGAATCAATTTCAATGATTAGAAAGAATACGAATACCATATTTCAACGGTTTAGATTGGGTCCGATCATCTAATTTCATCTAATCAAAATCTAATTAGGATCTAAACGATCCAAAGTTTGACTATCAGATCAAATCGGATTCGAAGTGATAGGACCGAGGTTTCTTCATCGATTTCATAAAATCAAGTGGAGAGAAAAAATCAGAAGAGAGAGAATTCATGAGGTAGAATTCAAATTGATCAGGTGATACAATCCAACATTACGATTGATCCAATATCTCAATTGGTGAAATCAACATGATCAAATCAAATCATGGCTAGATCGAAATCATGGATGATCAAATCTAAAGATTCATGGTCTGATTAAGGTGGGTGCCAGTACGCTGTCTGACAATCATGGATCAGGATTCTTCATTAGAATCAGACCAGACTTATTAAAAAAAATTTCTTCATTCACTAACCTTTTTTTAGAGAGAGAATCAATCAAGAGAGAGAATATTTTAGAGAGAGAAAAATTCTAGAGAGAGAAAATTTTAGAGAGAGAAAACTCATCTTGAATTCTTCAGACAATATGATTCAACAAATTCTGATCGATCAGATCAAATCATGCTAAAATTATCATGTGAATAATTCAATAAGATCATGAGAAATAAAATCTAAAAATACCTGATCTGATCAAAGTGGATGTCGGTGTATCGTTCGACGATCACTGATCAAAAATCTATTACGAGAATCATTTAAATTCATCATCATTCTTCTCAAAATTTTAAAAATCTTAGGAGAGAGAAATAATCTAGAGAGAGGATTCTAGAGAGAAAAAGTAGAGAGAGAAAGTCTAATTCTAGAGAGAGAAAATACTAGTTCAGACTGAAGAGAGAGAGGGAAGAGAGAGAAACTCTCTTTCTCATATTTTATTATTTATATCATTATTTATTAATTAATTTAATGATTTTTCTTTTCTTTTCTCTCTCTTTTTTTTTCTTTTTCTTCACGGAAGAGAGAGGAGAAAATCCTATTTATTATTATTATATCATTATCATTTTATTTTTCTTTTTTTTTTTTCTTTTCCTTTTTCTTTTCTTTTTCTTCTTTTTCTTTTCTTTTTCTTTTCTTTTCCTTCTTCTTCTTCTTCTTTTCTCCTTCTCCGTGGGTTCCTTTGGGCCAAAACAGGGGACCTTGAGGTCCCCTCGTTGGGTGGCCAGCCGGCATGGGGCGGCCGTCGACAAGAGGAGGGTGACTCACCGATAAGAAGAGGGCCAAGATCGGTGGTCGGCGGCGACCACCGGCGTCGGAAATCAAAGAAAAACGAGCAAAATATAGAGGTTCTTTCGCAACAAATTCCGACGACTCCGGTCGCCGGCGAGCGTGCACATTGGCACGGGAAGGAAGAGGGAGAAGAGAGGAAGGGGAGGAGGCTTACCTCCGTCGCCGGCGAAGCTTTTCCGGCAAGAAATTGGACGGCACAGGGACGGTCTTCCGCGGGATTTTTCCGGCGATTGCCACCGTTTGAGCTTAGGATTTTTGGTGGAAAGGAGAGAGGAGGGATCTCCTCCTTAAATAGGGCCAGAGAGAACTTGTTTCCGACTCTGATTGGGAGTCGACGAGAGGAGGAAGAAGACTCCCTTCGGGAGTCTTCTCCCCTGTTATCTGTTTTTTTTTTTTTTTTCATTTGGGCTGGCTGAGTTATCACACAAGAACTCCATGATGTTGGCCTTGCGGACACCCAGCTTCTCGAGGCAATTGAGAATGGGAATCATGTTCTTCTTGATGCTGCAAGCAAGGACAAGGGGGTAATTGTTGATGTCTTCCATGGTGAGGCCGAGGGAGTGGATGAAGTCGATGCGCTCCCGCATGATGTCGACGGTGATGGGGAGATCGAGGCCATCGAGCTCGTTCGAGATGACACTGAGCCCGCGGAGTAACTCATAGAGGTTGGCGCGGTTGGTAGCATGCTCGTTCCTTATAGCAGGTTGGGCCGAATATAGAGGGAAGAGGAAGGGCTGGCAGCGGCGCTGCAGGTGGAAGGGGCACAGGGTGTCGAGGAGGCGGAGGAAGTGAGATTCATTTTTTTTATTCTTTGTTCAAGGCCGTTTCAGTTATTCCAAAAATTTATTACGACGTGGCAGTCATATCTAAATTAATATTAACAGACTCTCTAATGGCATAGATTAAAATATAGAATTGAATAAAATATAAAAAATATTTATATAGATTTTATAAATTATTAGATATGACTATAATTTTAATTTAATTTTAAAAAAATATATAATTTATCTAATATAAATAACATTTATAACGTAAAATTATAGTTTACGGTAAAAAGCAAGCTTTTTCTCCACATTTATATCTCTTATATCATCCATGCATATGTAATGTGATTAAAAGGGCACAAATTTAATCCTGCCTGTAGAATTCGTTTGCAAACCTTGATAATTAGCAAACCTTGCTGCATGTCAGAGCTTGTGATGACTCAAGTGCATAATTAGCACCATCAACATATTCTCTACTTCCTATCAAAAAAGACTTTCATTTTTTGCCAATAAGATCCTACAACTTTTACCCCACATTTAATTGAGATCATGAAAGAGAGGATGGATAAGATTGAAAAGATGAATGACCCTATTTATCATTTGGTTCAAAAAATTTTAACAAAAATGGATGAAAATGAGATATTGTCAATCCTCCTTGACTTATCAATTTGCATTCTTCTAATTTGAGAGTATGCAAGGAATGATGAATGCAACATATGAGAGGTGTATTTCTATGTTGACAAAATATCTTTCATTAATTTTTTGATAAAATTATAAAATTTTTTACTTTTCGTTCACTTTATTTATTTTTTTATTTTATCTATACTCTTAATCCTATATTATTAAATTTTATCATTGATTATTTCAATTTTAGTACATAATTTTTATAATTATAAGTAAATAATTAGAATTATCTTCTATTTTTTTATTTATATTTACTATTTTTAATTAAATTTTTGTATAGAATTAATTAAATATCTAAATTAAATTATAAGATAATTATTTATTTATAATTAATATACATGAGTTAATTAATTCATATATAATTGATTAATAAAATTATTTATTTAACTAAACTATATTAAAACCAAATATTTATTTGATTTTTATATAATTATAAATTGTTAGGATTGTAAGTTTATATATTGTGCTACTTATATTGATAATAATAATATTTTTTTCTCAAAAGATGGTTTCATGAAAATATTACATAAATATCATTCATCCCTCCTATATTCCTCCTATACCAAATAGAAAGAAAAATCATTTTAAACTATCCTTTCATACTTCACCAAATATTTGAAATAGATGGATCCATCCATCCTAGAGATAAAAATGGATCAAAAAATATCCATCTAGATCTGTTTTCATATCCAAATTCATTTAGATATGAACAAAAATTTGAGCATCTCACTTATATCCATATTTATATCTATATTCGTCAAAAAAGAAGATATAAATATAGATAGATAATTATTTGATCCATATACAAATATCTAATTCTATCCATAACTCTATTTGATTCGATATGGCACTTATAGCTTTTAAGAAAAATATACAACCATATTAATATGTTGTTAAATTGATTTATGATTCATTTAGTAATATTTTTGATTTAGTATCCAACTTATATCTATATTTATATCCATACTTCCACTATCTGATTTATATCCGTATCCATTTAAAAATAAATATGAATATAATTTTTTAATTAGACTAGTATTTATATCCATATTTATTGTTGTCAGATAAAATAAATATAGATATACTGATATTTGATTCGTATGCCATCTAGTTTCAGCCATAATCTATTTTCTCTCTATCCATCCTTCTTCTTCTATCCATCCTTCATATCAAACTGTTGGGTGGATGTCTGGCCAAGACACTACCTCCCAAGACCCTTTCAGTACCACGCGATGCAGCAGGAAGAAAGAAGAAACAAAACAAAAGGAAAAACAATCAAAATACGTGGATCAGCCACAAAAGGACTCGCCTCCACGGGGCATGCAAACTTCACTATGAAAAGAAAATTTTACAAAAGGAGACCTCACCCTCAACCCTTGTACACCCAATTCTCTCTCACTTAAAGTTTCCCTCACAAAAGCTCTCTCTCTCTTGGAGACCCCCCTGAACCCCTGAAGAGCCTGGCGACCGCTGTCCAGGAGCCTCCTGCTCCTTCTCTCACAGCACACCCGTGCCTCTCTCTCTTGGTTCGTACGGCTCCGTACGATGAAAACCCGAGCCCCTCAACCTCTTCTGTTCGTTCTCAGGCTTTTTAAAGCCTTAAACATAGGTTAGAGAGTGATTAGGAATCCTAAACATAGCCAAAAAATCTCCTGACCGTCGGATCAAGATCGGGAGCGTCCTCGACCCTTAGATCGTGCTCCGGTTCACGAAATAGGGCCGTGGACCGCGAGAAACGCGTGGGAAACGCCCACGCGGTCCACAGGCCGCGCCGTGGACCACCCGGTCCACGGTGGACCGGGGCAAGGGCCAGCAGGCCCGCTGGCCTGGGCCGGCCCGCGCGCGTCCCGTGCGCCGCCGCCTGCGCCTGGGCCTGGGTCGCGCGTCCCGTGCGCCGCCGCCTGCGGCCGCGCCGCCGCCGGTCGCCGGCGGTCCTCCACCGCCTCGATTTTCGTGCCATCTTCGAAAGCTCGTATCTTCTCCATCCGAGCTCCGATTCAGGTGATCTTGGTCTCGTTGGACTCCGTTTTTCGCTGCGAACCTCGCTGTGGGCTCAATGTGGACTGAATCTCGAGGTGTCAAATCCTAACAATCTCCACCTCGACTCGATATTCGGCTTCCTCCAAACTCCGAGAGCTTCTGGATCTCCTCGCCCCCATGCCCTGGGGCAATCGCCTGCTGATCATGGATGGGCAAACATGGGAGTCGAGCCAGGCTGCTCGATCCCATCTCCGTCGTATGCTGTGCTCCTCCTGACCTGAGACCTGCTCGGGGCATCATCCTGCGGCAATAGGAATCTTACCTTGCGACGTCGCCTCTCGTCCTCCCGAGTCTCCTGTCTCGTGCCCGATCCGCCTCCTGGAGCTCCACCTCGCTCTGGGCTCCACCTGGCTCCCGATGCTCCACCTCGCACTGGGCTCCCTGCCAGGTAATAATGTCCTCTGCTCCCCTTCTTCCCCTCCAGCACAATCCTATCGCCGCGTAGCACCCTCAGGATTCCTCCACCAGCTACCGTCCTGTAGCCTCTCGAATCCAGTCTGCTAAGTGAGATAAGATTTCGCCTGAAATTGGGTATGTATCGGACCTCCCCCAATCTCCTCACTACACCGTCATGTGTCCTCCAGCTGACCGTCCCAATGCCTCTGATCGCACAGCTCGATCCATTCGGCAGATATACAGTGCTCTCACTGTTCTCCAGGGAGTCAAACTGCTCCTCTCTGCAACACACATGATAGGGGCATGCAGAATCTAATATCCACTGCTGGGAAGAAGTAGATACCTCGTCAGATATCTCTAGGACATCTCCATCTGAATCGCTGCCGGCCGTCGCTACAGCAGCCACCGTCCGATTTTTCAGTTGAGGGCAATCTCTGGCTAGATGCCCCAACTCTTCACACCGGTAACACCTGGTTTTGCTCAAGTCCCTCCTGGACTTAGATCGCCCTCGATGCGATCTCCTGTCGCTCCGTCTACCGCCTCCTGCACCTCCAGAAGCCACCAAAGCTGAGCTACCGCCACCTGAGCTCGAAGCTGGGTTCTCCCTCCTGAGAACCTCGTTCTGGAGTATCGCCGTGGTGACCTCGTCCATCTTGATAGTGCTCTTCCCCACTAGAAGAGCAGTCACCAAGGACTCGTACGAAGAAGGAAGCGATGCCAGCAAAACCAGCGCCCTGGTCTTCTCCTCAACGTTCTCGCCAACGCTGAGAAGGTCGGTGAGGATCTTCTGGAAGTGGCTCAAATGCTCCTGCACGCTTTGTCCCTCAGTCATCCGCAGTTGGTAAAACTGCCTCCAGAGGAAAAGAGTGTTGGTGAGAGACTTCGTCATGTACAACTCCTCGAGCTTCGACCACAGCACCGTCGGGGAAGTCTCGCTTAGCACATGGATCACCACCTCATCCGCCAGGTACATGCGGATGGTACTCACCGCCTGCATCTGTAGCCGTTTCCAATCCTGCACCTCCATGGTGGTCGGTTTCTCATCGCACAAGAGAGCATCGATCAACCCCTGTTGGATGAGCACGTCCTTCACCCTTGCCTGCCACAAGGAGAAATTGCTCTTACCATCAAACTTGTTGATCTCCATCCTGATTGTTCCTGTTTTCTCCATCTTCAGTCTTGCTCACCACCACTGCAATCTGCGTCCTTGTACCGCCTTGCTCTGATACCACTTGTTGGGTGGATGTCTGGCCAAGACACCACCTCCCAAGACCCTTTCAGTACCACGCGATGCAGCAGGAAGAAAGAATAAAACAAAACAAAAGGAAAAACAATCAAAATACGTGGATCAGCCACAAAAGGGCTCGCCTCCACGGGACATGCAAACTTCACTATGAAAAGAAAATTTTACAAGAGGAGACCTCACCCTCAACCCTTGTACACCCAATTCTCTCTCACTTAAAGTTTCCCTCACAAAAGCTCTCTCTCTCTTGGAGACCACCCTGAACCCCTGAAGAGCCTGGCGACCGCTGTCCAGGAGCCTCCTGCTCCTTCTCTCACAGCACACCCGTGCCTCTCTCTCTTGGTTCGTACGGCTCCGTACGATGAAAACCCGAGCCCCTGAACCTCTTCTGTTCGTTCTCAGGCTTTTTAAAGCCTTAAACATAGGTTAGAGAGTGATTAGGAATCCTAAACATAGCAAAAAAACCCTCCTGACCGTCGGATCAAGACCGGGAGCGTCCTCGACCCTTAGATCGCGCTCCGGTTCACGAAATAGGGCCGTGGACCACGAGAAACGCGTGGGAAACGCCCATGCGGTCCACAGGCCGCACCGTGGACCACCCGGTCCACGGTGGATCGGGGCAAGGGCCAGCAGGCCCGCTGGCCTGGGCCGGCCCGCGTGCGCGGGCCTGGGCCGCGCCTGCGCGCCGCCCGCGCGTGCCTGGGCCGCGCGCCTGGGCTGCGCGCGCCTGGGCCGCGCGCCAGCCTGGGCCGCGCGCCCGCCTGGGCCGCGGGGCCCCCCCGCACGCGGGCCTGGGTCGCGCGTCCCGTGCGCCGCCGCCTGCGGCCGCGCCGCCGCCGGTCGCCGGCGGTCCTCCGCCGCCTCAATTTTCGTGCCATCTTCGAAAGCTCGTATCTTCTCCATCCGAGCTCCGATTCAGGTGATCTTGGTCTCGTTGGACTCCGTTTTTCGCCGCGAACCTTGCTGTGGGCTCAATGTGGGCTGAATCTCGAGGCGTCAAATCCTAACACAAACAGAGGGTTAGATGATTGTGACTCCTATCACTGGTTCTAAATGTAGAAATTAAATCCAAAAAATTATTGATGACCCACAGTTGGTGTCATCAATATGATCTTTGACTTTGCAGGTGGTAGGGGCATAGAGGATCGAGCAGAGGAGGCGAATAGGCATTGTACAAGAGATATTATTTCTTTCTCTGATGATAATCTCTTAGGAGTTTAGACTCCTTATGATGATGCTATCATCATATCAATGATGATAGCAAATTACAATATAAAAAAAAAATTTAATCAATAATAGAAGCTCTACTGATGTGTTATTTTATGATGCCTTCCAAAGAATAAAATTACGTACTGACTGACTTAAACAAGTTAATACACTTTTGGTCGGATTCTTTTGGGACTCGATGGCTGTAGAAGGAGAAATAATCTTGCCCATGATTGTCGGATAGGAGCCTCGAAGACTATGCAACTTACCTTCCTGGTCGCTTAGGTGCCCTCCGCTTATGCGATCCTCGGAAGGGTCGGATTGAATACCTTGCGAGCTATAGTCTCTACATACCACGTACTCAAGAGATTCTCAACATTATAAGAAAAATGAGCTTTAGCAACGGTCATTAGCGATGGCAATTTTGCCATTGCTAATAATCTTTTTTACTGACAACCAATGGCGACCAAAAGATAAGCCGTCGCAAAAAAAAAAATATCAGCAATGAAAATTTTGATTTTTAGTGACAGCTAATGACGTCACTAATAAATAGTAATTTTATTTTTTTCAATTTAATAATAAGATTATTAACGATAAAAATATCTTATTAGCGACGGCTTAAGTCGTCGCTAATATCCTTAAATTTTCCACCATTGATTCCCCCCACCTCTCAATTTTTGGCTTCTCCACTGTTTTGAGGATCCCCACGTGCCCTTGTTTTCCCCCACCCCCTCTCAATTTTTGAATTGGCTCCCCCACCGGCGACTGACTGAGCCTCCCCCCATCCTCTCGTTCCCCCTTACTCCCCTCCCCGACCCTCGATTTTCATCACCCCCACTGACGATCGACCCCCCCTCTCCCCCTCTGCCGATTCTCCAGCTCATGTGTGCCACTATCCCCGCCGGCTTCCCTATGCAGCTTCCCCATTGTCGCCATTCGCCATTGCCATCCCCATTCCCACACCATTGTTCCTGTGCCGCCGGCGTTCCTACGCCCATGTACTCATTCTTTTGGTGAGTATTAGTGATGGCGGCGGCGGCGACAGCAATGGTGGCAGAGTCATCGCTAAAATTTTTTTTATTATAATATATTAATTAATTTTAATTAGATAATTAATTAATTAATTAATTAGATATTAATTTAATTAATTAAGTATTTTATTTAACTATGATTAGGGCAGGAATTGGATCCGAGCTGGCTCGATGTGCTTTGTATTATTTATATAATTAATTCATAAATCTATTTATTTTTATTTTTAAAGATTATAGATCATATCTTCTAGAGGTCAGAGCCATCACAATCGAAGAAAGAGCTCTTATGCAGCCAGCTTGCATGATTCTACACCACACATACTATACGATAAATTTTAATACTTTAGATATTCTCTTTTATATTGTTTCATTATTTATTATCTAATATAATATTCTTTATGATGTTTTGATACCTCCAGTTCGGACGACGTGGGATCATCAGTGACCCCACAATCACGTGGAGCAGCACCCGACTCTCAGAGTCAGTAGCATGGCAGAGGATCTATCCGGCTCACGGTACCTCTGACTCGATCAGAGGATAGAGAGCTCGTCTACATTCAGAGTCGCTCGTAAGTACTTTATCTTCACTGAATATGTTTAAAATTTAGTCATTTTATAGTCTAACATTTATTGTTCAAAATCAATTTTGTAGCACATTTAGAGAGCTTGGGATGTCTCGTGTGATTATCGACATCATCCGACGATTGATGATAAGGTAGGTAAACGAGTTCTTCAGTTGACCGTCGGAGGCTTGTGATGCAGCCTAAGAGATATTTCTAGTAAGTCAAAAATATTTAATTTTTAAATTCATGATAGGTTTATATTTTATTTATTAATATATATTTATTTTTACTTACAGGAGTACTATTGATTTTAAACTCCTCAAGATGAGAAGGCTGGCCGTCGGACCTTTGAGGAGATGGCCACGCGTAGGCTCTGGGATGGGCTGTACAGCCTTAGGTAGTCTGTCATAGAGCACTTCAATTTTGGATCACCATCGGACTGAAAGTCTTGCACAGATCACTGGATACAGATGGACATATAGGAGGCCCTCTGTGATCGATGGAGCATTAAGGAGTACTCTGGTAGGTGCAGTTTGGATTTTACATGCAGTATAGATTTTAAGATCACCACCGTACAAATGATTAAAGTCGTAGCAAAGATCATTTACTTAAAAAATTATCTTAATCGGATTCCGTTTAGCCTTTTGATCACTCATTATCATTTAACGATTGAAATCATCTTATGCTAAATTGATCATGATAATGATGTTCGATTGAGATAAAATTTTGATAGTATACTATAAATATTATCAAGATCATCGTTGTAAATTTTTGAATCCATGGATGGTATCTATCTATCAGATCATTATACGGTCGTTTGTGACCGTCAAAATTAAATTTTATTGATCGACATAGCTAAGACTATCGAATCGAGATGATCTTTTGTGATGATACTCTAACGATAATTATTTAGATAATTAACAGTAAAAATGAACTTTAAATTTTAAAATTATATCATATTCAAAAAAAAATAGCGATGAATTTTTTATTAATTTGACCTATGATTATTAGCGATAGATTTTTTTATTATTAGCGACGGCTTTTAGTCGTTGCTACTAACTTTTCCTCTTCCCACCTATTATCTTTCCCATGCGCCCTCATTTTTCCCCACCCCCTTCCCCATGCACCCTGGTTTTCCCCCACCCCATTTTTTCGCGCACGTATTATCTTTTCCAAGCTCTCCCCTTGCCGTCGATCGCCTCCTCCTTCTCCCCCACCGCCTCCCCCTGTCGGATCAAGCCGTCGACTGCCTCCCCCTTCTCCCCTCATCACTCTCCTTATCGGATCGGCCCCCTGCCACCTCCCCTTGTCGGATCGGACCCCCCACCACCTCCTCTCATCGCTTCCCTTGCCAGATCGAGCCCCCACTGCCTCTTCTTGCCGGATCGACCTCCCGATCGCCTCCCACCTTCTTGAGCCTCCAGCCACCTCCCGCCTCCCCGAGCCCTTAGGTGCGAGCCCCCGACTGCCTCTCCGAGCCCCCAGCCGCCTCCCACCTCTCCGAGCCCCCAGCTGTGATCCCCTAGCAACCTCCCACCTCCTCAAGCACTCGACTGCCTCCTTGAGCCCTCGGTCGCCTCTTGTCTCTCCGAGCCCCCAACCCCCTCTTGCCTCCCCAAGCCCCCAGCTGCGAGACCCCGGCCACCTCCAGTAGCCTCCCACCTCCTCGAGCCCCCGATCGTCTCCTGTTTTCTTGAGTCTCGGTTATAATCCTACTAAGGTAATTGTAAATATCTTTGGGCTCAAGGGCTTCATGGATTTCATGTTCACGCTCGTGGTGACACCACCAATTGTTGCATGTCTCCTGGTAGTGAGCTTTTGTTTTGAGATTCAATATTATCTGTGATTGAAGTGTTTGATTTGTGGGTTATTCTAATATTCTTTTCAAATGCAGGACCACATTTTAATCCTACCAAGAAAGAAGACACCTAAAGATGAGAATCGCCATGCTGGTGATCTTGAAAATGTGATTGCTGTTGAAGATGGTAAGATCTATTTGTCGTGGTTACTTTATGATGCTGCATTGTTGTTTCCATAACATTTAAAAATGACAACTTGGTATTAGAAGTAGTGTTTTACTTATGCTTGAGTAGGTTTACTGAAGCATTATGCATAGCTGGTTACTGGAATACTAGATATTTATGTGGTTTTGGTTTGATGTTTCAGGGTCTATTAATTTTAGCATTGTTGACAAGCAAGTTATTTACTTTTTCCTTATGTTTAATATATTTTTAATGAGATATTATTCTTTCTACCTTTTAAACTCTTTTATGTTTATTCTCTTTTGCAGATTCCTCTCAATGGACCAAATTCTATTATTGGAAGGGTTGTTGTTGTCCATGCCGATCCGGATGACCTCAAAAAGGATAAACTTTACTCCTCAGATATTCATGTTAACTTCATATTTCATTAATTTTAGGCATTAATATTGAATAAAATGGAACAATTAGTTATGATGTATTGAGCATCAATTTATGTATATATATATATATATATATATCTGTTAATACTAACATGTAATCATTTGCTTGTTTCTCTTTGACATGTTGAAACTATGTTAGAATTTTTATAATCACCTTAATCGGTTTATGTCACTCAGTATCATTTTATTATCTTGATTGCATGCCTAACATAATTTTTTTAGTATATTTTTTTTGTACCTGATTTTTAGATTTTAATTTTTTAAGATGCTCACTCATGGAGATGCTACATCCATATGCTACCTATTTTTTTTATATGTACGTAATTTTTAAACTTATGAAGTAGATTTATAAAATTATATAATTTATATTTTTAATATAGTATAATTAATTTTTTATTTATAATTATGTTAAATAATTATTATTTTATTTATAATAAATTTTAAAAAATAGTTATAAAATAAATTTTAAAATATTTAATTATAAATTTTTTTAAAAAAATAAAAACTATTAGCAATGGTATTACCATCATTAATAGTTTTTTTTAATTTTAATTAAAAAATAAAAAATTATTAGCGATGGTATTAACAACGGTCAAGCCATCACTAATAATTTTTTTAAAATTTTAATTAAAAAATTAAAAAATTATTAGCGATGGCACTGTCGTCGCTAATGCCGTCGCTAATTGTCATTATTAGTGATGGCAATTTTGCCATCGCTAATAATGGTAATTAGCAACGAGGATATTTTCGTCAGATTTTTAGCGATGGCAAACTGATTATTAGTGACGTAATTAACCATTGCTAATAGTTAGTTTTTTTGTAGTGTATCATGTGTATTGTCATCTATAGTTACTCTCCCATCATCAAGACTCTTCAGAAAAGTATCTGAGCATAAGTCTACAGGGCTGCTTGGGGTCGATTTTAGCTTGTTAAAGTCTTGAAGTCATCGATCATCTGATCCTCTAAGAAAATAACATTATAGCTGCGCATGATCTTCTGCTCTACAAGATCCCATAATCGATAGCCAAACTCCCTGTCCTCACTATAGTCCAGAAATATGCACTGCTAGCTTTATCTTGGCATCTAATTTGGATCTCTCATCTCTAGAAATATGTACGAATATCTTATGTCTCAAAACTTTCAAATAATCATAAGAAATATTTTTCTCCAACCATACTCTTTGTGTTGTATCACCCTCAAGAGTATAGGAAGGAGAAAGATTAATGATGTGCACTATAGTCATCAATACCTCTCTCCAAAATATCTTTGGTAGTTTGACATGAGAAAGCATGCTCCTGATCCTCTCACAGATCATCATGTTCATCCTCTCAGCAACTCCATTCTGCTGTGGCATCTTAGGTACCATCTTCTTCAATTTTATGCCATTTTATTGATAGTTTTTCTTGAAAGGACCTCTGTATTCACCTCCATTGTTCGTCCGTATGCACTTCAATAATCAGCAATTTTTTTTAAAGTGACTCTGTTTGCCACAGTTGTAATTCTTGCTACTTTGGGACTTACATTCCCCCATGATTTAGCATGGCCATCATTCGAGTTAGATTGGAAGTCCCTATTCTTGTTTCTTCCTTTTCTTTCCGTGACAAGGACCTCATTATGGCTCGAGATCCTTTACTCCTTCGTTCTGACTTTCTCATTAAGCATACAGTCTTTCACCATTGCCAAATCTATCGACCCCTCAAATGAAGAATTGCTTAGAGACACCACCAGAGTCTCTCAATTATCGGGCAAGAAACTCAACAACAGTAGGGTCTGAAGCTCCTCATCTAATGTCATCTTCATTGTGGTGAGCTGGTTCACTACATTTTAAAAATTGCTTAGATGCTCCACCACAAAAGTCTACTCCATATATTTTATATTCATCAGTTTGCGAATTAGAAATACCTTGTTCTATGCTATCTTTCTCTTATACAGGCTTTTCAATTTTAACTAGAGTCTATGGACGTTAACCTCCATTGAAATATGATGGAAGATACTATCATCAATCCACTACTGGATGAGCCCAATGGCTTTGTGATTCAGTTTCTCTCATTCTTTATCAACATCTTATCGGGCTGAGTAATAACTCCCTCGATTGGATCGTGAAGATCTTTGCAGCAAAGGAGGTCTTCCACGCAAGGTTTCCAAATCGAATAGTTGGTTGACGTCAGCTTGATCATGATGCCGATCGAATATTGGTCCTCCATCTGTTAGCATCTCAACTATTTTTTTAGTATTCTAGATTTGGGGAATCGGCTCTAATATCACTTGTTGGGTTTGTGAGTACTAAAAATAATAGATAAAATGAAAGCAAAAATATCATGCTAACGACAAACACAGAGAAATCATATTTACCACAAGAACATCAGAATTTTTTCGTAGTTCGACCGAAATCTATGTCCACATAGGGACCAGAGAAAGAAGGAGCTTTTACTATAATAATAGGTACAAAAAATTTCTCTGACACCACATCTGAAACACCACTTCTAATATAAAAAAAAAAAAAGAAATTTAAAAATTAAACAAACCTCCAGAAGAGCCCTTCTCAATGGAATAACTATAATCCAAGATTGAACGAACTCCTTCAGTCGACGTTCTCCAATCTTCTTTTTTTGAATGAATCACTCTCCAAACCTCACTTCTTCTCTCTCCCTCTCTCTTTTTGGTGGCTCATGATGTCTCTCTTTTTTTTTTTTTTTTTTTTTCACATCTTCGTTCACCATCTCACATCCATAGGGCCCTTCTTTTTATAGGCAAAAGGAAAGAGTTCGTCTCAAACTCCCTTTCCACACATCACAGGTTTTTCCACATCATCGAATGATTCCCGCGCATGCCACCTTGATGCCTTCAATGCTCAACCTTCTTTCTTTTGTTTTGTTTAAGCAATGGGTCCCATTAAGGAGGGACCATACCAACAATTATAAGATATCTATGGAGTGCAAAGGATTAGGTCCTAAATAGATGAAACTTGATATATGGGAGAAGCTTACTGGTAACTGTTGGGCCAAGAAAAAATGACTAGAGAAGTTTAAAGTAGAGAATGCTAATCAGATGACGGAGAAGGAGGAATCTATTATGAAACATTCATATGGTTCGATATCCATCATGACACATAAGAAAAGGTTGGTGAGTTAATTAGTTATAAACATAATTTTAATTATTTTAAGTACTTGATCTTAAATCTTTTTATTATTCTATCATGTGTTGTTGAGTATAGATACAAAAGTATGGGAGAGAACCGAATCACATGAAGTCATTCAACTACACTCATACACTGAAAGGGAAGTCAGAATATATCGATACTAAGTCAAACAAAGTTGCTGTGAGACTTGAATTTATTTTATTTAAATATGCTACTTACTACTTAAAAATTTATATATTTATTATATTTGTAGAAGTCTTATACATTGACCATTTCAGTCAAGTATGATGATGCCCCCAATAAGGATCGATTATATGATTTTAGATCCATGGTGAAAGCAACGTCAATATTTTGAAGTTCTTCCATATCCTACTTCTGCAAGCAGCCAGACAGCTCATTTCAGCCTAATTGGATACAGGAGAAATTAGAGGATATGCTCAACAAACAAGTAGAAGAGTGCTTGCAAACAAAGACCGTCAAGATAAGAGGTATGAATTATAGCTCGGATAATGATCTAGATTCCTCACTTGTTTTAAACTTGGGCACATTCAAGGGGCATAGAGGCATCAGCTTTAGGCCTATTTTCACCTCTCCTCATTATAGCAACGATCCTTCAACTCCCGATTGATTACATATTTGATATTTTGGATTGAATATTTATATATATAATGCACTTTTACAAGTATATGAAGAACATTTTATTGTATGAGACTTGACATATTTTAATATATTTGATGGTAAACTTTAGATCTTCAATACCTAATTGGTTGAATATTGACAGGTAAATCTAGATATTCTGTTTTGTCAAATTTAATATTCATTTCAGGTTTATAAAATTTTGATAGATTTTTAATAGATTTTCATCTATAAATTTTATGATGAATTATCTGTTAGTGAATGGAAAGAATGTTAAGAAGAAAAATGATAGATTTTTTATAGATATTCTATCAAAAATTTTTCTAGTAAAATATCTGTGCGATATCGTAAAAAATTTTTGGACAGATAGTTTATCACAAAAATTTCTGATGCACTATATGTCAAAAATTTTTATCATAATTATATTTTTTGACAAAAAATTAATATTTATTGAAGAATATGAAAAATATATTTTTGATGGATTATCCATCACAAATCTGTCAAAATATTTTCTGACGGATACGATCTGTCAAAAAAAATTACTGACATCATTTTATCTGACGGATGAGAAGCTATTAGAAATATGTTTTTTAACAAATTTTATGAATTTTTCTGACTAAATTGTCCTTCAGTGAAGCCCTCATTTCTGGCAGTGCAGGATTCTTTTTTGGAATGGAGATTTAATCTATTGTAGATGCATCTTGGTTTTAGTATATCAAAGATGCTTGAAATTAGATTTAATGAAGGTTGAGTTGTCTCTCTTTTTGATCTAATTTCCCTCTTTGGTGTCCACCTTATCTTGTCTTGGCTTTCTTAATCACATATATTAGATGCATCAATAATATTGTAAGAACTTGAATTAAACAAAGATTGATGCAGTCGTTTATTTAATTTTGTTCATGCTTTTGGTATGTCCTTTATTTTTCTTTTCATATTTATTCACTTTGGCAAATTGAATTTCCTTCTGCTAATTGATCTAAATTAACTATGACCTATTGCATTGAAGGAAGTTATATATGTGCAAGCAAGACACTTATCAATTATTAATTACCTAAGACAAAACCTACTTAGAATGATGTGGACCATAATCCCTAACCATTTTGCAAGCATGAAACATCTGTAATATATGATCACCCCTACAACAGATACCATTTTGATAATTACTTTCATAAATGAATTAGTTAATAAATTTTTTTAGATGGTTGATGTTCTTATATATATGTTAATCATTGGATCGCACCATATACAAATCTCAGAGTATTCTAAACTCCTTCATAGCACCCATCTATATAAATTATTTGATCTAATAATACATTCATATAAAAATGAATCCTTCTTTTGCACTGAAGATACAACCATCGCCCAGTAGCATGCTAATGATCTATTTAACACAAGCCATGCATACAACGTATAATGCATGTTTATGATACAAACCAAAAGACAAAGGATAAGCCGTAGCAGCCGCCGACGCTCCGCTCATCATTCATGTGGAGGTCCTATGCCTCGCAGGCGAGAATTTTTTACGGTACTGATGTAATTAAAATTTTTTTTTATCAATTTAATATAAATTTTAATTTTTTTATAAAAATAATATAAAAATTAAAAAATATTATTTGAAATTATATTTTTTTTGAAAAAATATCATTTAAAATGATGTTTCTTTGATCCAAATCAGTCATTTACGTAGAATCTAACCATAAAAAAAAAAATGAAAATGCTATTATGAACGGCATTTCTTTTAAAAAAACACCATTCAAACCATTCAAAATGATATATATATATATATATATATATATATATATATATATATATATATATATATATATATATATATATATATATATATATATATAATTCAACGTCCCCTTCTCAATCCTTCTTTTCCGATGACACTCCTTCTCCAATCCTTTTATATATATATATATATATATATATATATATATATATATATATATATATATATATAACTCAACATCTCTTTCTCGATCCTTCTTCTCTGATGATACCTCCTTCCCGATCCTTCTTCTCCGATGATGCCTCCTCATATATATAACTCAATATCTCCTTCTCGATCCTTCTTCTCTGATGACACCCCCCTTCCCCGATTCTTCTTCTTCGACGATACTCCCTCCCCGATCTGTTCCAGTAAGCCTCTCTCTCTGATCCGTTCCGATGCATGATATTATTTTTTAAACTAATTTAGATAGTTTTTGTAACGTGACATTTTCTTCCTCAATTTTTTTTCGAGACACATTTGAAGATCATGATAATGATCGAGGAGGGGACGTCGTCGGAGACGAAGGATTGGAGAGGGGGCGTCATCGGAGAAGAAAAATCAAAAAAAAGATGTTAAGATTTTATATATATATATATATATATATATATATATATATATATATATATATATATATATATATATATATATATATATATATATATATACACCGTCATTTTGAATAGCGTTTCTAAAAATTAAAAATATCGTTCAAAATGATATTTTTTTTAAAAAAAATATTATTCAAAATGACGTTTTTAGAAATGTCATTCACAATAATATTTTTTTTTGACTAGATTCCATGTAGATGTTGATTTGAATAAAAAAATATTATTTTAAATAATATTTTTTTCAAAAAATATTATTTAAAATAATATTTTATAAATTTTTTTATCATCATCGTAAATAAGATAAAATTTATATTAAATTGATAAAAAAAATTAAATTATATCAATACGGTGAGAACTCTCGCAGATGGACCGGCCGTGGAGACGCCCGTAATATCCAGGTCGTTGTTGCATGGCGTGTCGCTTATGACTTTGTGTGGCAGATATCGGCAACTCCCGTGCACCGAGGGCACGTCAAAATTTTATCATGATTTAGAAAGAACATAGTAAAATATGCAATTACTGATATCGGAATTTAGCGGATTGCATTCAAAGTCGTGCAGATTGCAGAATAACTGGAATCACGAGAATTAGCGAGTCTCATTTTAAAGTTTCCATAAAAAGCAACAGTTCGGTATCACACGTGCGCTTAAAGAAGGCAACTTTAAAGAGCAAGAAAACCTGCCTAAAACAATAACATTAAGATCAAGTTGTGGTTTGGAATGAACCATTTAGAAGAAAACATTTGCTACCCCATACTAAGAATAAAAATTAATAAAGATCTATTAGAAAAATCCAGTAGAATTAGATTGAATTTTCTTTAGAAATCGGGCCTGTTACCCTGCTCAGCCCATATTTTCTTTTAAAGTCCATCCTAATTGTAGCCTAAATTCTATGTGTGAGCTTATTGGTCTGCAAGAAGGAAAAAGGATCATTAGATCTCTAATGATCCTTTTTCCTTTCGTAGGATTTGGGTAGAAAGATATTGGTTGATATGGTTCTATTCAAATATATTGCCTATTTTGTAAATCCAATGGGAAATCCAGCTCAACTCTACTGCAAACAGGCCTTAAGATTCTCCTTTTTCTTGAATTATTGACAAAAAAATGGTCAAAAAAAAAAAAGAAAAGAAAAAGCTCAACCATCCTATTGTCTATCACCTTGAAATTCTTTACTTGCTGGCCTTCAATTAAGAACCCTACATCTTGTTCTTTTTTCCCCATTTTTTTTGGAAACAAACTTGGAACAGGAAGTATGAATGGTGGGTGAAACTTGAGACCAGTAGGTGGGTGGGCAAAGGTTTACGCAAAATAAATTTACTGGATATAGATTTACATTTTCCAACCCATTGCCTTTCCAATATTATATGTTCTATATATTTTAAACTTAGAAAGCAAAATTGTATAAGTTGATTGACTAGGGACTTATATGGTAATTAGCTTAATTTGCTGAACCTAATTTCCTATGTACCTCTTCATCCATCTATTCCTCGGATTCTACTTCTCGAAGCCCACTTGTGTGGCACATGTTGGGTTCTTTACTAAACTCATGACTCCTGCATGCCTTTTAAATCCCTTGTGCATCTCTGCCACTCCTTGCATTTGTCATGTTCTAATATGTTCGATAAAAGTATCAATTTACACTCTGACAGGTTGGTCAGTCTGATTAAAGTGAGATTTATCCTCACATGACTTGGACTTAGGCATCTACCAGTCTATTTCAGTCACTTATATGGGGCAGCATCCTTTAGGAAATTAGGTGACTCCAGTCCAAGATTGTGAAGTCACGGGTCCAGAGTCCAGATTCAAGCCCTTTCACATGCTATCAATACAAAAAATAATGAGATCTTCCTAGTGTCATGTGTAATGCTAGGAATTCATCCTTGAATGTACTACAAGAGTAATCCAATTTTGACTCCTATTGGCTATTTGTTGTACAAATATCTCAGTGCTGCCTAAGAAATAAAGAGCTAGATAGGTTCAATGTCCCCTGCCTTCTCATTTTTCTTAGAAGATTACCCATATGATTGCATCAGCTGAAAGCTCTTAATTTATTCCTTCTGTGATTCTGTCAACATATTATACATGGCGAGGTTTGGAAATGGGTGGTGGAGAAATTCTCTCATGAGTTTGTCAACTAAGATTGCTTGCATCCATTCCATCAGTTTGCATAAATTTGGTTTCTGGATAAAAAAACCAAAATATTTCTCACAAAAATAAAACCTCCTAATGCAATAGATCGATGAAGTGATATTTTTTTGACAGAACAGGCATTTGGCTAGCTTATAGTGAAACTATGATACTTCCACTATTCTTGCTTATTTTTAAACATGCTTTAGAGAGGGGTAGTTTAGGAGGAAAAAATGTTATTAGTTAGTGTCTCAATTGATCGCACATCACTGGACAAGTAAAGTTTTATTGACTTCAAAAGATTCAATGGCACATGCAACTTGGAAGATATGGTTGATTGGTTGACATCCACTGCAGCAGTGTACTTTGTTTCTTCAAGCACAAGCATCATTAATCTCATCTGTTGTCGTCCCAACTGTCAACTACGTGCTGAACTTCTCTACCAAAAAAAAAAAAAACTACGTGCTGTAATTTCTTTCTAGAAGGGATATCCACTACCTAAAATGTTGCGTTTCACGCTTAGATGCGTACGAATGAATGTCGCTTAGATGCGTATGAATGAATGTAGGATGAAAACAGCACATTTTTGTGACCACTTGTGTCTTCTCAAACAGAGAGATTTTATTATTATTATTATTGTATATGGTAATTCTTATCTCTTCTTCTTGCAACAATAAATTTGCTAGAACATTTGGCAATTTTTTTTTTGTTCAATGAAGGGTCATAATACAGGTAGATACCAAGTGGGTTAAAGAGGAGTATGAACTAACATACTATGTGTGCTATTCGACCCTTTAGCTGCGCTATCTGTGGGAAGGATAGTCTACGCTGTCTGTGAAAATGATGGTCCCCTTCTATATAAGCCAGAGTCCTCTTGACTCACAACCAATACGATAAATTAGTGTATAGGCAGGAGGAGCCCTGCTCAATCTAGCACATAAGGTATTGCTTAACCCAATATGTGAAGTATTGTCTGCTCCGATCAGGAGGTCTCACGATTAGAGATGTTAGTAGATACCCACCCCTAGCCGCCGAGAAGGATCGGATTTTTTTAAAAAAAAAAAAACCTATGATGGGTCAAGTTAGGGTCTTGATTTTGAAAACCCATGGATCGGATTGTAGATTTATCCTTAAACTCTATCTTATCCGGTCCATTATGTATATGTATTTATTAAAATATCTCCCTTCCATAATAGCATATTTACAAATATACCTACATATATATACCAAATTCATTAGAGACTTGGGGTCTCTTTTGTTATGGTATGTATCTTTTTGTATTGTATAGATTGATGGTTGAAATAGGTTTTAGAATTTGTTTGATTTAAAATAAATATGAAATTTGATAAATTTAAAATATATTTGATTTGATAGTGTTTGAATTATGTATTTGCTTTGGTGGGTTGTGGGTAGGGTACTACCCACCACCAGCATGGATAGGGTAAGAATTTAAAATTCCTGCTCGCTATGGTGGGTAGGGTCGGATGATGGATAGGCGGTGGATAGGATACGGATTTAGCAAAATCCATATTCTACTCTATCTATTGACATCCTTACTCACGGTTTTGCCTCTCTGGATTAAGACTCAAAAGACGCCCCATGTGGGGAGATAGCGGATTTTTCTCTATAAGTGTGAGTTTTTCTTGACTCATAACCGATGTAAGTAGGGGTGGGAATCGGATAGGATCGGATCATAAACGGGTCAGTTCATAAACGGATCGGATCAGAAAATTGTCAACCCAAACTCGATCTGTTTATTAAACGGGTCAAAAATTCCAACATGAATCCGACCTGTTTATTAAACAGGTAACCCGACCCGATCCATTTAATCCGTTTATTAAATAGGTCAAATTAGGTTAAATGGGTTAAACAGGTTAAACAGATCAGGTTAAATGGGTCAGAAACAGGTTAAACGGATCTTAAACAAGTTAAACAGATTGGGTTAAATGGGTCAAAAATAAGTTAAATAGGCTAAATAGGTTATCTGACTCAACTCGATTTGAATATTAAACGGGTTAAATGGGTTAAACAGGTCAGATATTTAAAATTCAAATCCGACCCACTTATTAAACGGGTGAAATTGATTGATCCGTTTATGACCCAAATCCATTTAGCTTAAACCCAAATCTATTTATGGCGAGTCAAATACGAGTCAGATTGACGGATCGGATCATATTTTACCAGCCTTAGATGTAGAACTATTGATACCCTTCATATTATTAGAACCACAATAAAAAGCAACTAAAATTTTATAAAAAAATTGAAAAATTTATTAATTTTAATGCCAACTCATTAGATGCATACGAACTACATGATCGCACACCCAAATTCTTGAGTGTCATGCTGTTTGTGAGATCCCAAACCGTTGAGCTCCCACTACTTTCTTCCTACCAACAATCTTCTATCATACTTTCATTTTAAAATAATGACAAGATAAAGACATCTTCCAAAATTGGAAATGTATATATTAATTCCTACAAGTAAAAGTGAAAATATTTTTCAACTTTTCAATGCCCATATTTCCTATTTCCAAACCTATTATAGCTAGGGTCCTGGACAATTTTGTACCTAGAAAAATAGCAAGTATGTGTGTGTGTGTGTCTATATATATATATATATATATATATATATATATATATATATATATATATATATATATATTATAACAAATTGTATGAAAAATAAAATTTTAGTTGAAGAATATAGCCATCTATATCTCTTAACGCATCTCACTTGCCAAGACTGTAGTTTGCATAACAGAAAGCAATGTGCAGTGTCTGAAATTTTGCTAGTTTCCGTGCCCAATCCCTCTTGCATGCACCAATTTCTTTGCTGGTTTGTTTTTGGGAGCCCATTTACTCCCTTGGTCCCAATAGAGCTAGTCCACCAATGAAGGGAAGACTCTAACATCACCAACCGTCCAAAAATCTCAGTCTTCATCAGACGGCTATAATTCTTCTACGGAACCAGCTCTCAGCATCTTCCAGATACCTCACTAGATGTCCACACTCCATGATCTTTCCATGATCCCATCTCCCTCCCACTACCACCCATCACCATCTTTTCGAGATAATTGTGATTAGTAAGTAGTTAATTAGAAGTTAAAACTCATTTAAGACGCCTCTTCCCCTCATGTAAACCTCCCCATTTTCCCTTCTTAAAACCCCTCCTCAAGCGTCTCTATCTCCCCTTCTGTTTCCAATCCCCCCCTCCTCTCTCTCTCTCTCTCTCTCTCTATTAATTTCTAATCCCCCCTTCGTCTCTCTCTCTTCATTAATTTCTTTTTCTTCCGGCAACGCCAAGACTTCTGTAGGCCTCGTTGGACCCTCCAATCTCACCCCGCGTTTCGGTAGTTTCCCTCGCTACAAGGCCTCCTCTCATGGCCCCACCCAACTTCCGGAGTGACCGAACACTTTCGTAGCCTTCACGGCTGCTGGATGAGCCTGAGAACGTCGCGTATTTATTCGCCGGTTTCCGAAGGCCATGTGGAGATAAATGCCTGAAGGAGAGACGGCACTTAACCGCCCGACCAAGGCCATATCTTGGATTTCCTTCTCCCGAGGAAGATCTCTGCTTCCCGGGAAGCTCTCCAATAAGAATCAGTCGGAATTCGAGCTCCTAAAAGGTAAAGATTGGATCTTTTTCGCTGTTTTTCGATCAAAGTTGCGATCTTCGATTTGTTCTGAGGGTAGTCGGGCAGTTTTGCTGGAACTCGGACTACTACAAGGTAAAGATCGGATCTTTCCACCGCTTTTTATCTGAAGATACAATCTTGGATGCTTTCTGAGGGAATTGAAGTAGTTTTGTTCGAATATCTTCGAGTGTTCAATGAAGAGTTGTTGTTAATTGACCGGAACACTTGGAATTGAAGGTTTCACAAGTTTGAAAATATCTTTTTGGCCGCCCTGTTTGACGTGGTTAAGATGCAACCTAGGGTTTTGCCATCGGAGGATGGCAAGGATTCGTCGCAGAGGACCCAATCGAGGGTTTTTCCGGCGAGGATTCTCAAGTTTCTCACGCTGTTCGTGGTTCTGGGTTTTGGATTTTTTGTTTTTAGCGTGTACATGACTCGGTATTTCGACCTTCAGACGATTGGGTTCCAAGCTCGCCCTGTCATCAAGCCCTGCATCGAAGAGGAGCAGAGTGATCTTAGACGTTGGATCAAGCCCCCGCGCAGCCTGATGCACAAGATGAGCGAGGAGGAGCTCTTTTGGCGTGCTTCCTTTGTTCCTCAGGTGAAGAAGTATCCATTCAAGAGGGTTCCGAAGGTTGCCTTCATGTTTTTGACTAAAGGACCTCTGCCCCTCTTTCCACTTTGGGAGAAGTTCTTTAAAGGCCATGAAGAGCTTTACTCCATTTACATTCATTCCCTTCCAGATTACCAGCCCAACTTCCCGCCATCTTCTGTGTTTTATAACAGGCAGATCCCTAGCAAGGTAACCTTTAGATTTCTATCAACTGACTGGTGATTCTTATAACTCTACAACTGATGACCAATAAAAGCATTTTCTTTCCTTACTTGGATGCCAATTAAGTGCTCTGCATGTTATCCTGTGTATTTGTGACCTTTCAATTGACTTATATTAGATTCTAGTTGTTGATTAAAGAAAAATCTTTTCATGGATTGTGTGTCTGTCTATATATTATTTTACAGGTATTCTTTATTACATGTATAACTGGAAAATGAGCAAGGATAATGAAATCATGCTGTTTCTGTTAGGTTTAAATTGACTTTGATTAAATTCCTGCCATCCCAATTTATTTAATAGTAGTTTCCCATATGTTGATGCTGTGTTGTGCCATTTCTCTCTTAATCTCATTCTGCATCTCCTGTACGATTTAACAACTCTCCTCCAAAGTTCCTTATCTGCCGCAATTACAAAATCAGTTGTACTAGTAGCGAACAACAAAATAATACTTGTAGTAGTATTAGTTTATAGAAGCTTAAGTTTAGAATTGCTTTTAATGTTTATATTGACTCAGTCTAAATGCACTAGCTTTTATTTCTTTATTGCACTTATCTGTTTTGCTGGTTAATGGTATATATGTTTTGCTATAATGTGGGGCCTTGAATTGGTATAAAATAGGATCCTTGATTTGTCTGCGAACTGGAGCTGTCATGAGTTAATTTATCGACTAATTTAAGGGCCTTGTTACTGATGTGGCTAACGAAAAATCAAGAGAGAATCATCTAGAATGTGAATGACTAGAAGCTTGCCTTGTTAAGTATCATTCAACTATTCAATGAATTAATGTAATGTGGATATGTATTAGATGTTCAAGGAGTAAACAATGTTGAATGCATGGATTGATGCCACCTTCTCACAGTGACAGAGAATGATACCTGTGCTGAACAACCAAATGGAGATTACGATGCTACTTTAAAACGTAGTCGGTTTTTATACTAATAATACAGAATAAAATGATGCTTGAGCAAAAGATTGTGATGCATGGGAGGCAAAATATTAGGATTTCTTAAGATGATTTTTAGTCTTAGAGATTTCCATGACCTAACAATGTTGACATAAAATTAACAAAGGAGGTATTTGTAAGGCCACATATGTTGTTGCTGGTGAATATGTGAATTTTAAAAAACTTGCTGGATCACAGAAGCAGCTTACAACTTTGGTTTCCTATAATCAGACAATTAATTTATTGATCTCAATAAGAGTGCAAAATTTGTGTGACAACTATATACAAGTTTATGTACAAAAAGCAAAAAAAAAACTATGTACAAGATTCATTTGCTAAGCAATTACTGGTGAAAATGGTACCAAGGATAGCTTTATGCATGAGCATTTAATAGAGATTCATGGATCTTGTTATAATTTTTAAGAAAATGAATACTTAATCTAAAAACCGAGGATTCATATCCAAGTGGTACAGGTGGGAGTCACCGAAACAGTACCATTTCATATCAACTGCCCAAAATGGGTGCGAGACACCACCTCTCTCTTGAACCAAGATGTCTCGAACATCTTGGTTATATCCTGACACCCAGGATGCACCGAGGTGGTCAAGATGCAATTTTTTACTTTTTTATTCTTCATGTTAGGGACTTTTTGGTCTATGTCGATCATGCTGTCTGCACCCGTCCCTACCATCCCAGGAGCAAACTGGGATGGGGAGATTTAAATCCTTGCTAGAAATAATTGCAGTACTGAAAACATTCTAATTCTAGCAGCAAGGAGGACCATTAAGAGTAATTGCCAAAAAAAATTTAAATTGGTTATTTATGTCCAATTTCCATCTATTGAACATAATGTGCTTATCTAAGTACACTATGTTCACATTCTTCTAAATAAAACTGGTTTTGCTATCTTTAATCAATCAACTTAAATCAAGACTTTTTCCTTTTCAATTAATTCTTCTGATAAAGTTCTAATCTCCTTTCCTACTTGAGAGGAAACTTCTTTTATGATCTTGCTCCTCAATCAAGGTTCAAAGTCAGCATCATGTACCAGTACCAGTCCCTTTCTGGTGTACATCCAATATCCACTGGTACAGTATGATACAACTCTTCAATTCATGTCCTATGTTCTACCTCATTTTCAATAGTATTAGTCTTGTCTGCCTTAGCTCATGACAGATTGTTAAGGCATTCTTTCTAGGTAAATCCTCTAGGGTCAATTACAATACAAGACCAGCGGTTTTAGTAATGCATTTCGAAAATCATCTAGGGTGGAAAAGGTGTTCCTTTGTTTCCGATGCACTGTAACTTTGTCATAAGATAGCTGCATCAAGCCGATGTGTTTTGTCAACATGAACTTTAGTCCATTTAACAAAGTTCAAAATTCAGCATTTTAAACAGGCTTTTCAACTTTCATTCACTAGAACCAGATTCATCTGCAATGCAGTGGCTACTGCAAAAGCAAAAAAAAAAAAAAAAGAAAAAGAAAAAAAAAAGAATACCGAACTATTCTGCAGGAAAAAAAAGGGTAGCAACATCAGAAATGTGATTAATAGACTCACTCTAGCTGAGCTGCTGATTTCCTCACAAAGCACCCTTATTCTCAGTTGCTGTTGAATTCGGATGCTGGAGGAGCAGAGTTATAGGATGTTTAGCTCTTCAAACTTTTTCTGGTGATTAGGCCTTTTTAAGCTTGATGTTAGATTTTGTTGGGTTTTGATATCTATATATCTGGGTTCTTTCTTATATTTCAATACCTTATATAAATTAGCATGATCTTGTCGAAACAGAATTCAGACTAAGAAATAAAAGTATGAGACCAGTTATGCAATTTTTCCTTTCCCCAAGAATTGGCCCGAGCCTGATCTTAACAGGCTGGTTCCCTAATCCCTAGTCCATCTCTTATGAGGCCAAGCCTTGGATATTGCTGAGAACCAACCTGATCTGCGTAAGGATGGCTTGCGAGGTTAATTTATCATTTCTGATAAATTCTTATTGATGCTAATATCTTTTCTATTATGGTGTATTTTTTTGGCGAGTGAATTTTTAATGTAGCGTGTTTATTCGTTGGCACCATAGGTTTGCAATGCCTTGTAGAGTTGCTCCCTACAATTTGTTTCTCTTCTCGTCCCATTACTTTGTTGCCTCCATCAGCAATCAGCATTGATGAATAAACTTGTGCAAGAGGAAATTGGTTGGATGGCTATTTTCATCCAATGGACATGATTTTTTAGCAACATAGATAGCTTATAGACAATGATCCATGAATTGATTGGCACAGAAATATGGTGTGGTAGCTATGCGCATGACGTATGATATAGAGGGATAAGAAATGCTACCACTGTCTAGGACAAGTCCCTAAAGCATCTACATATTGAAGTATTAAAAAATAAATTATATCATAATTTGCAATAAGTTTAGATCATATCAATTTTAAGATTTTATTGAAATTTCATAAGCTATTCTGTGCTAAATTAAATGAATTTGTAAATTAAAGTTAGGATGGGTCATGCAATATTTGGCTTTTCCTGTAGATTACTGCAGTATCTTCTTACTCCAAAAGATTGAGGTAATGTTGAGAGTTGGTTGTAGATGTTCATGAAATCTGATATATCCTACCTTGACTTGTCCAATCAACTCCATGTAGATAACAAAAGTTGGTTGAGCCTCATGAAGTGCAACTTTTATGTAGGCGTAGATGTCTATATACATATTGATATAAGTCTGAAAACCAAAACAGGTAAATCTTAATAGCTATATTACGGCTTCATCCTTCACGTAAAACGAAAGCAAAGAAGCCATTTCTTAGCCCAAATGTTTGTTACTCCCCTTGGCATGGCAGGGATCATTGGTTTAAATGTATCCATGTTTTCTCAGGTTTTTAGCATGTGTGGTGCTGTTGGAGGCTCTTCTGACTGATGTGTTTGCGGAGGCTCATAGAGCGAAAGCTAATTTTTGTTGGCCCTACCGCCTTAAGAGTTAAGACTATAGGGCCTTGTGCTCGTGGCATTCTATAAATTAAAATAATGTATTTCTATACATTATTTCTTGTAAAATAATTAACATTGGTTGCACTTTATTTACTAATGTATGCATAAGAGGTTGCAATGTATCATATAACTTCATGTCACCGGCAAGCATTATCTTATACAAGGAAGTCAAAAGTTTTATTGGTCGCAAGAAAGAAGCACAAACAAATAGCTGTGATCATTCCGTGTCTATGTGATGCCATCATTACTGCTTTTCCTTTACTGGATGGTTAGAGATTGACCGTGTAAAGAATATACATTACAAAAAGCTTTTTAGTCTTAGAACTGTATTAACTGACAATTAGCCAACCTTTTCATGTTGGACTGCTGTAGAACAATATCTGATTGTTACTTCTGCTGCTTCATATTTATGTTACTTTTCAAATTTAGAAGTAGATTAAATAAGTTAACAGATTTGCTTTAGCCATTGCCCTATTGTGCTTTAACATCTCGTATGTTGCATCTCAAGATGTGATCCTTGTTGCGCAAATGCTGTTCAGTGCTTAGATATCTTGTAAACGGTCACCTAATGCAAATTATTCTCTTTGCACCTTGTTTTGACTGGTACTTCCAATTCAACAGGTGGCTGAGTGGGGGAAGATGAACATGTGCGATGCAGAGAGGCGGCTCCTTGCAAATGCATTGCTTGATCTATCCAATGAATGGTTTGTCCTGCTTTCAGAGTCATGCATTCCTCTGTACAACTTCAGCATTATCTACCAATACTTGATGAGGTCTAGGTACAGTTTTGTTGGGTCATTTGATGATCCTGGTCCCTATGGAAGGGGACGGTACAACCTGAGGATGGCACCTGAGATCGACATTACACAGTGGCGTAAAGGGGCTCAGTGGTTTGAAGTGAATCGAAAACTGGCAATCGATATAGTCAGAGACACCAAATATTACCCAAAATTTAAAGAATTCTGCAAGCCATCATGCTATGTGGACGAGCACTACTTTCCCACCATGCTCACAATAGAGTCGCCACATCTTATAGCAAATAGAACTTTAACCTGGGTGGACTGGTCGAGGGGTGGGGCTCACCCTGCAACCTTTGGAAAGGGAGATATTACTGAAGCATTTTTAAAGAAGATTTTTGAGGGTAAGAGCTGTTTATACAACGACCAGCCTTCATCAGTTTGTTTCCTTTTTGCTCGGAAGTTTGCTCCAAGCGCCATGGCGCCTTTGCTACAATTTGCACCCAGTTTGCTTGGGTTTGAATAATTAGCAGTGAAGTAGAGAGCAGAAAAAACACAGATTCACAGCACATGATAGTTGATCAGGTTTACGAGGAGATCGTAAGAGAGCTATTAGAAATTAGTAGGTAATATTGCAGTAAAGATATATAGTAAATAGCTACGTTTATAACCAATTTTCTTGTGTACAGCAAACTAGAAGATACCATGTTTACGATTCAAAATTACAGGTTTTCTATTGCAACTTTTCTTCCACAAGTTCATCTGTTCTCCATCTTGTTCTGCATCCTTAGGATTATTTAACAGCAAGCGGGTACCGCATGTACTGTTACTCATCGTAGTTTAAGTTGTCCAATGGTTCTATTTTGATGACCTGTGGTCTTGTTAGAAAAGAGTCGAGTTCATGTGTATTAAGGGCTCCCAAAGCTGGAGGCCAGTGGGCACGGAGGATCACCAGAACTCCCGAGCAATGTATAAAAGAGTACACTGTTGTCATTGATAGTCATATGATGCGCAGAAATCTCTAGATGACAAACCCTTTTCAAATTATTATTTCTTTTTTTAAAGCAGAAATATGGTGACCATCCATCCTTCTTTATGTTGATGGTGAAATGATACAAGGGGAAGGCTCCAATATGAGATAGACACGACAAATAGAAAAACAAGGATGTTAAAAAGGAATGGATGGATGCATGCATGCATATTATATATGTATATGTATATATGTATGTATATAAAAGAAAGAACTGCAAACCCAATCAAACCAGATGAAATCCTATCCATGAGGAAAATCAGAGCAAACATGAATACACGAAGAAGAAGCCTTCAATAACTGTTAATTTTCAGTTGTAAAGGAAATTAGTCATTATTATTTGCCCACTTCAGCTTGTGAGTTGGTTTATTTTTCAAAACAAAATAGTGGCTGCTTTTCTCACTTTCGTCAATAATAAATTATTTAGTCTAGTTAGCATGGCTACTATTGCTGTAAGGCTTCGGGCTGAAGAGGAATAGCTAGATTGGCGGTGATCCGAGGTAACGCTCGATGGTTGGTGATGATCCAAGGACAATGGAATGCTCCTGGGATCTATAAGAAAAGTCCAACCACTATAGATTTTTCGGTGGAGGATCCTTTAATATTTAAGTTAATCGAAGTTTTGAGAACAGTGAGAGAGAATTTTAGCAAGAAAGTGGTATTCCAGTCCAAAAAAACTTATCGAAAGATCCTCTGTATTTTTCTTTTATAGAGGGAGAAGAAATATGTTACCTCAACAATCGATAACCATCATGGAGAATCATGATCTACATTGTCGTGGTGGATAATAGATAATTAATGGCATTAAATCATGTGTGACATTCTGCTGTAACTGTCAGAAGTTTCATCGTAACCATCTCATATTTAAAGGGCATGGGGTTGGCCCATGTTCTCTTTATAACGGCTTAGTGTCTTTAGAACTTCGAAAGTTGTTGGCTTGAGTCTGACCATAAGATTGGCGGAAGTACGATAAAGTCAGCAGTAGTTGGCTGAGCCTCTTTTTCAGAGACAAGGGCTCTCTCGCAGAAGGAGTAAGACATCCAGATGATGATCACCACCGAGGTCTGTCTCGATGCAGAAGGAGCAAGACATTCAGACGATGCTTACCATCAAGGTCTACCTCGACACCTCAGCCACTGGCCGAACAATGCAACCGAAGACTAATTTAAAGGATAAAGGCCAAGGTGGTATATTTTCATAATACTTACCCTCAACTTCTGAGCTCGAGGTGTTTACCTAGGGTGAAGAAAGTAGAAGTCCTTGATAGACATCCTCGATTTTTATCCATTCTGACGAATCATCCAAGTTGCATGAATTACAGGCGAATCGTCTCATCGCCTTGCAGTTCTTGAAATTGAATCAATGCGTCGCTTCACAAATTTTGGCGCCTATTCGATGTGTTGCTTCACGAATCGCATCTTAATTATTGGGGAGATACAACACTTCGTAAGTCCTATCGCATTTATAAGGGATGAACGGCTCTAGGTAGAACATCATTTCTGCTTGAAAAGGCAGGATTCGATAATTACGGACTTGCTAATAGCGAGTTGCCACGTGTCAAGCATTGACTAGCTTGATGACGTTTCTTGTGGATCGATCTATATGGCTGAATCAGAAGCATGAGGCAACGAAAAGTCGCTTGATCTGGTAGCCTTGATCTATGCCATGTGGGTGAAATCTGGTAGCTTGGGGCTCCGATCTGGACCATTGGTGCATAGTATAATAGGCCAGTCCTTCTTCGATTTTCATTCTTTCAGTCAGTTACTTCCACTGCTCTCACGTTCTGTTCATTGAAAAGATTCTTTGCTGCTACCCATACCATCATCTTCTTTGGCACTGACATGTCGTTGTTTTCTCCGACCTCCATTTTTGCTTCTTCGAGTCTATCTTTCGATTGATCCCCTTATCTCCTTCCAATTTTTCTCACTTTTTCTCTCTTTAATTCTTTATTTTCATCTAAAATGCCTTCTGGTAGTGAGGCCAAGGGTGAGAACTATCGGGGCAGCCAGAACTCTTAGCCACCTCCTCTCTGAACCAGGTTCGAGGACACTCCTCAAATCGCTATCGAGGTTGGTTCCTCATCTAGGTGTCGAAGATCTGAACCCCGCAGCTCAGACAGTCCTGCATGGGGGTTCTGGGACTTCTGAGGCCCCGACAATGAGGAATCGATCATCTCTGAAGCCGATCTCGAAAGGCTTCGATCTTCATATTCTATCCCTTCCTCTTTCTGGCTAGAAGTTTTGAGCCAAAAAGATCATGTTTCTAGTGCTCCAAAGGGTCAAGTCGCCTTATACGAGAAGACTCTCCGAGCTGATCTTCATCTTTCTTTTTATCCCTTCACCAGCAACGTTCTTGATTTTTTCAAAGTTTTTCCTACTCATATCACTCCAAACTCTATTCAGGTGATCATCATTTTTATCATTTTACATGATTGGCTCAGCATCCAACCAAGGACTTCGCTCTTTAGAGTGTTGTTCACTTTGAAAAAATATTTGCATGAAAAAGGGTCGTGGTACTTGTTTTCTCGATATGGATACAAATTCATCACTAGGCTTCTTACTTCTGTCCATGGTTGGAAGAGCCAATTTTTCTTTGTATTCTCGGATCAACCCTGGGCCTTCAACTAAACCTAGGTTAATCCTCAGCTTTCTCTAAATAAGAAGAAGTCAGTCCTTCCTAGGGACGAAGAGGCCTATTACAAGTTACTCGATGTCGAAGCATCCCAGTTGAAGGAACTCGTGATCAAGCAGACACTTTATGATGTCGGCTTTAGTTCGATGCTTCTTTGGGGTATGATTAGTTCCTTTACTTGATAGATTATATAGTCATATCTAACTTTTATATTAATCTTTTGTCTTTAGTCCTATAGCGATGAGGCCCACACTTGAATCTATCAAAGTGGTTCTATAGAAGAAAAGGTTAGGTATGCCTGAAGAAGAGTCTTTGGCAAGAAAGAAATCTAGGCCGACGACATCAACCCTGACCCCTTCGTCTTCGTTGGCTCTTCCAACTCTGTAGGCTTCCATTCGATCAATAGGGAATTCGAGTGTTGACTCATCAAGATCGACAGTGTCCCTAAAGTCATCATGATGCTTCCACTGGGGGCAAATCTCTCAGCCACCCCAGAGTCAGTTCGAGCTCCGACTTCATCTCTTATTTACTGAACCCTATCTCCAATAAGGTCAGGGTCACTTCCTCTCTCCCAATCGTGCCAACTCCATCAGTTCGGCATGAAGCGAGGCCCTTCTTGTCTTCAACCAAGGAAGATTTTGTTATCCTAGCATAAAGGGTATGGAGGGATGACTTGACCTTCCATAACCATTAGCTCGCGTAGGAGCTAATGAGGATGCTACTGCTACCGTCAGATTGGTTAGAGATGAGATCCTGACCATTGGACTAGGCCTCATACAGCAATCTCCTTAGGGTAAGTTCTTGACTTTATTTTTATTTCTCCTGATTTTGAGATTTTTTATTTCAGTCTCTTTTTGCAAGTGATTCATGACATCACCCACCTCAATGAAGGACTCGTTGGCTTCAACTTGGTCCAGCGAAAGCTTGAAGGAGATCTTCACGATGTCGAGAACTAGAAAAAGGCTGTGGAGGAGGCCAAGGCAAAGGCCAAGGAAGAAGTATCTTAGGCAAAGCCTGATCTCCTGGTGGTGCGGGAGAGGGTCGAACAACTCAAAGGCTCCTTGATGGTGGAGCACAGCATTGTTGTGATAAGGCAACAGAAGATTATCGAGCTAGAGAAGGCCTTAGAGCTCAAAGAGGCAACAATTAAGGCTGCTAGGGAGAAGTTGAAGCTGGTCGAGGCTCGTGCCGAGGTCGAGAAGGCGAAAATGATTACTGAAGCCAAAATGAAGGGGATCAATGAGTTTAGAGCCCCGTTAGACTCTAAGGCCAAGATCGTAGAGGGGTCCTCGATCACGTACGAATGTGGGTTTATTATCCGACTATTCTCTAAGGTTGATGTCAACCGGTTGGACCCTTATGCTTTTGGGGTTGAGGTCGAGGAAGAGGATCAACATCCAGTACTAAGACTCTAGTCGAGCCTATAGCCTAGTTTGCTCCTGAGTTGATCGTCACTGAGCCTTCCACTATCAAGTCGACCATCAAAGCCAAAGTCAAAACTGAAGTGGTGGCCGAGCACAATGCCAAAGCCTCAATCAAAGACAATTGAAAATACTTGTACTTTTTTCTTTTGTTTGTCTTCCTCATCATGTATATAAACTTTGAAGTAATGAAATGAAAATTTTCTTTTCAAATTTTGATGTCTTCATGCTTATTTGATATTTAAATCGATATTGAAATGAAAGTCCTCAGATCGAATACGACATCCAAGTCGTCTGTCTATCGAGGTTATTTTCTTGAAGTCAATCTGAAGTTGCTTCTAGGCATAAATTTTGCTAAATCATGAGCATCGTCCAACATCCGATCTCATTTCATGTGGTCAATACGTTTTGGAGGTCAATCCATCCAAGATCAATGCCCATGTTTGGAGTCTGTAGTCGAAGTCATATTTTGGCCAATGTAGATTTTCAAGGTTGATTACGAGTAGATCATTTGATAGATTTTTTTTTCAAGTTAATTACATCGTGCACTATCCAACTTGAAAATATGTCTTTGGATGACTTCTGAGATAGTAGTTTGTGGAGGTCCTAACTTAGATCAGGATATCTCCTCATCGTCAGTGCTTAGTCGAATATAATTTCAGAGATTTCAATCGAAGCTAAGATATCTCTGAGAGATCAGTTCAATCCAATCCAGACGTCAGAATTTAGACTGATATCTAAATATCCCTTGATTGATATTATACTTGGCTTATGGCTGAGGATGTACGCTTGGTGGCCGGCCATTATCCGATCTTGTTAACTTGAGCGTAAAATTTGTATGAACTTGAAGAAGAGTAACTTCATTAATGAAATTAATTAACTAGAAGCCTTATTGATAGTACATTCGGAGGTTTTCAAAGTTTCACATTTAAGAAATCTGAGTGTCGTTGAGAGTCTCCAGCCTATATGCTCTGAATCGGATGGTCTCGGTGATACAGTATGGTCCTTCCTAATTTCGGGCCAATTTGCCCTGTTCTTTAGGTTTGGACACTTCGGCTCACCTCAAGACAAGCTCTCTGAATTGAAAGATCTTTATTTTGACTCGAGTATTGTAGTAGTGAGCCACTTATTGTTGATATGAAGTCATCATGATCCAAGCTCATTGTCTTATTTCATTGAGCAAATCCAAATTTGTCCAAAGCCAACCTACGTTTTCTTGCTTGTCATAATGCTTTAGTCTAGTTGATGGCATCCCGATTTCAATAGGAATAACTGCTTCAACTCCGAAGGCCAAGTTGAAGGATATTTTCCTGGTTGCCGTCCGATACGCCCACAGGATATTGTAGATCTCTTCTATCGTTATTCTCTTCACCTGGTTGAGTCTAATCTTCAGCCCTTGTAGAATCATGCGATTGGTCATCTCGACCTCTCCACTGAATTGTGGATGACCTACCAAGATGAGTCTATGGTCGATGTGGAGTTTTGAACAAAAATTTTTGAATCTCTAATTGTCGAATTATCTCTTGTTATCAGTGATGATAGTTTGAGGTAGTCCAAATCGATAAATGATTGATTTTTATACAAAATCCCGAGCCTTCACTTTGGTGATCTATGCCAAAGGCTTGATTTCAACTCATTTGGTGTAGTCAAATACTACGATCATAAATTTTCTTTAACTAGTAGCTAGAGGGAATGGCCCAAGGATATCAATTTCCTACATAGCAAAGAGACATAGAGCAACAATTGATGAGAGCTCGACCGCCAATCTTCATTGGATGTTAGCATACTTTTGGCATTACTTGCATCGTTTGACAAGCTCGACTACATCTTTCTGCAAGATTGGCCAGTAATATTCTTATTTGATATTTTTGTAGGTCAATGACCTATCCCTAAGTGATTGTCGTAGATGCCTTCGTGCACCTCCCAAAGGGCAAAATCCATCTTGGATGGATATAGACAGCATAGCAGAGGCAATGAGAGGAACTTTTTATAAAGTTTTCTCTCCAAATAGACATACCATGGTGCCTGATGCTTGACTTTACGAGCTTGGATGGGGTTGGTAGGCAGCTCTTCTTTGACCAAATAGTTGATGATTGGATCCATTCAGCTTGGCTCATATTGAACCTATAGTACCATGGGCTTTTTGATACTCTGAGTCTATAGATGCTCGACGAAGACTTATTTATTGTGGTCAATCAGGTCTGAGGTGGAAAGATGAGACAAGTCGTCAGTTTAGATATTTTTCAATCTAGATATTTGTTGAACCTTGAGAGTTTGAAATGCTGTTGATATTTTCTTAAGTTTTTGTAGATATCTCATCATTATGGGATCTTGAGCTTCGTATTCACCTTGGATCTGTCCGACGACGAGCTACGAGTTAGTGAAGACTGTGAGATCCTTTACTCTGAGCCCCTTTGCAAGATGAAGTCTGACAATTAAAGCTTCATATTCAGTAGCATTATTTGAAGCCTTGAAGTCAAATTGAAGGGTGTGCTGCATCACAGCTCCTTTTGAGTTGGCCAGAATGAGGCCAACTCCATAGCCCTGTGAGTTCAATGCTCTATCAACATGCATGACCCATCATGGGAGTTTGGTGTCTTTAGATTATGCCGAGGATGATTCCTTTTCTAAGATAGTACACTCCATGAGGAAGTTGGCTAAGGCTTAGACTTTTAATGTGGGTTGAGATCAAAAACTGATGTCGAATTCTTTAGACTTGATTGTCCACTTTGTCATGCACCCAAAGGTGTCTATCCTTTGAAGGATCACCTTCAAAGGTTGATCGGTTAAGATGACCACTGAGTGGGCTTGAAAATAACATTGGACGTGACATGTGAAAGTTATCAATGCATAGATCATGATCATCTTCTCGATCTTGGAGCATTTGATTTCTGTATCTTGGAGAATTTTACTTGTATAATAGATCAGCTTCTAAGTCCCTACATCTTTTCAGACCAAGATCGAGCTAATAGCATCAAGTGACATAGCTAAGTACAATAATAATTGCTCACCTTCTTCTGGCTTGGAGAGAAGCGGAAGGGATCCAAGGCACCACTTGAGATCCTCAAAAGCAGTTCAGCATTCTTCTGACCACTTGAAGATCTTCATTTACCTCAATACCTTGAAGAAAGAAAGATATTTCTCAACTAACTTAGAAATGAATCGACTGAGAGCTACCATCCGATCAGATTAGCTTTGCACATTCTTTTTGGTACTCAGATGTTTCATGTAGTGGAGTTCTTGGATCTTCTTTGGATTGGCTCTGATATCCTACTAAGTCACTAAGAAATTTAAAAATTTTTCTGAAGTGACTTTGAAGATGCACTTATTCGGATTAAGCTTCATCTAACGCCACCTCAGCTGGCCAAATATTTTTTCTAGATCAACAATGTGCCAATCTGCTTCTATATTTTTTATGAGCATGTCATCGATGTAGACTTTCATGTTGTGATCGATCTAGTATTTGAACACCCTATAAATGAGGTGCTGATATATAGCACCTACATTCTTTAAACCAAAATGCATCATTTTGTAGCACCTACAAACTTTCATCGATTATGAATGTGGTCTTTTCCTCATCCTCAAAGGTCATCCGAATTTGGTTGTACCTTGAGAAAGCATCTATGAAGCTCAAAAGTTTGTATCCCAAAGTAGTATTTATGTGCTGATCTATCCTTGAGAGAAGAGCAATAAGCTATCTTTCAGATAAGCTTTGTTAAGATCAGTGTAGTTTATACAAATCTTCCATTTTCTGTTGGCTTTCTTAACCATAACGATGTTGGATATCCATTCGGGGTGGTGAGCTTCTCAAATGAAGCCTACCATCATGAGCTTGTCCACTTCCTCTTTGATAGCTTGTTGTCGCTTCGGGGCTAAATTCTCTTCTTCTATCACATTGGTTGGTGTTGTAGGTTCACATTCAACTTATGGACTAGATGAAGATGTCTTCATTAGCTCGTAGAAATATCATTAGTCGATCCCTATGGTCGGACGTCAGCTGAGAATCGATCCTCATTGTTTGGGTCAGATCATCTCCAAACGGGATCATGACGAGCTGCTCGACTGACTCTCCTCAAGATTTCTCCGATTCTTCCCTATGATTCTCAATGAGTAAGACCTCCATTAGTTTTTTCTCTTTGATGATCGTGGAAAAATATTGTCGAGCGAGCTAGTCTCCTTGGGTTTTACCTACTCTACTTCAAGTCAGGAATCTAATCAGTAAATGGCTGGTAGAAATGATCGCTCGAAGAGCATTCAATCTGGATCTTTCGAGGATTGCATTGTAGGTAGATGGCATGTGGACGATAAGGAAGGTGAGCTACATAATCCGTTGCCAAGGTGCTTCCCCAATGGTCACCAATATAGTAATCTCTCCTTCGACCACTATAGAATTTTCTGAGAATCCGACTAAAGGAGTATTGACTTTCTTTAGTCCATCAATTGGCAGTCTCATACGTGAAAATGTATCATAAAACAACACATCTATCGAGCTTCCATTATTTATAAGATTTTTTTTATATCATAATTTGCTCTTGTTGCTCCATGAATTGATTTTGATGATTACAAAATATTTAAGGAGGTTACTAATGATTTTGATTTGAAAAAAGATTTATTGTATTTCAGGGGCAAAATCATAATTTTATTAAGTTCTGATTCGAAAGCCTCAAAAGCAAGAACAGAAGATTTGTGATCTATTGGAGATAATTTCATATTTTTTGAATGTATATTTTGAGACAAAATCAAGTTTAAAGAAAAGTATCGACCCTATGAGTCGACCCCTGTCAAAAGGGGCTGAACAACACGTTATTTTTGACTGACACACCCAAAAGAAATGATCCTAGGTGTCGATCTCTGTTGTCTGTGCAAGTCAAAGATATAGAACAGTCACTTTCTGTTCTACATCACAAAGGTCGACCCCTGGAGTCGACCCCTGTGCAGGGGACGACCCTATGAGTCGACCCCTGTGACAGAAAATCTCCGTAATAGTTAGTTTTTTAGCTCATTTTGACAGTATTTAATGCTCATTTAATACACTCCAACAGCTCTAATCCTGTTCAAATTACTCTCCACCATCTATTGAAGATAAAAAGGCATTTAAAGGAGGGAAAAAGGAAGAGATTCAAGCATTCATTTCAGCCCTAAGTAAAAAATCCTCTTCAAGTAAAAGAAGCTTTCATTTCAAGTTTATGAACCCCTCAAGAACTCATTCAAGTCTTCAACAACTTTGAGAAAAATCAGAAAAGCTTCTTTCTTATTGTGTAAAGTGTATTTAAGATTTTATTTGCTCATTAAAGGAGCTAAACTTGTATTTCTTTATCATTAATTCTTATACTCTATTTTTGCCTTATTTTTTAGTTTTGGAAGGATTCTAAAACTTGGATAGGTTGATCCGAATCTTAAATCGAATTATATTAGGTTGGCTTGTACCCGAAAAATAAGTATTCTAGCTTGGGATAGCTAGAGTCGGAGGTACCGATGTTGTATTCTTGTTGAATACGTTTTAGTGAATTTAAATTCTCAAATAGGAGCTTGAGGAGTGGATGTAGGTGTAAGGTTGATATCGAACCATAATAAATCTTCATTATTTGTGTTATGCTTATTTGCTCTCTTTCTAAATTTTTTTATTTTCTTGTATTCTTGTATCTTATTTTTACATCTTGCTTAAATCACTTACTACATATAACTTGCTTATCATTACTTAATTCTTATAATTTTAAATTAATTTTAAAATTTTAAAAATTCAATTCATCCCCCCTTTTGGGTTGTATAGCTGGACAACAAGTGGTATTAGAGCTCGGTGCTCTAGCCCTACTTTTATTTAACCATCAAAGAGCTAAAGATCTATGGCAACTCAAGTTGGTGCTTCACTAGCCGAGGGGCAGTTCACAAACCGACCTTCACTTTTCAATAGATCAAACTACACCTATTGGAAAGCTCGGATGAAAATTTTTATTCAAGCACTCGACTATGATATGTGAAGTATTATAGTTAATGGACCATACATACCCATTAAGATAATTGATGATGTAGAATCAACCAAATCCGAAAGAAAATGCGATGAAGTTGACAAAAAAATGGCTCAACTCAATGCTAAAGCCATGAATGTTTTATATTGTGCTTTAGATGCTAATGAATTTAATCGTATTTCAACATGCATATCGACTAAGAAAATATGGGATAGGTTAGAAGTAACACATGAAGACACTAATCAAGTTAAGAAATCAAAAATTAACATACTTGTACATAAATATGAACTCTTTAAAATAGAGCATAATGAATAAATAACTGAATATTTACTCATTTTATGGATATTATTAATGATCTAAAAAATCTTGATAAGTCTTGTCCTAACAGCGATCTTGTGAGAAAGATTCTTAGGTCTTTACCAAGGACTTGGTAGGCTAAAGTAACCGCAATCCAAGAAGTCAAAAATCTGAATGTTTTACCTTTGGAGGAGCTTCTAGGATTGCTAATGACACACGAGCTAAGCATGAAACAACATCAAAAAGAAGATGTCAAGAAGAAGAGGACAATCGTCCTCAAATCTCCTACTCAACTTGATGAAAAATTCGATGAAACAGAAAATAAAGAGCAAGATGAAGAAATAACTCTTATCACTAGAAAGTTTAAAAGATTTTTGAAGAAAAGAAAATAAGGGATGAGGAAGAGGCCACCTACAAAAAGGGAGCATAGCAAGGAGAAGGATAAAGAGCAGTCCCTTATTTGTTATGAATATAAGAAGTCGGGGTACTTTAGGTCGAATGTCCACAACTTAAGAAGGGCCCCAAAAAGTACAAGAAAAAGGCTATGGTGGCTACATGGAGTGATAGTGATGAGTCAAGCTCCGAAGAAGAAGATTCACATGAACAAGCCAACTTGTGCCTTATGGCATATGAAAATGAGGTAAACACTGAAACTCCTAATGACTTTACTTTTGAAGAATTTTAAAGAAATATTTTATGATTTAGTTGATTATCTAAAGAAGTTAGGAGTAAAGAACAAAGAATTAAAATCAAAGAATCAATCTTTACTAAAAGAAAATGAGATTATTTCAAATAAAAAATTGATCTTGACACAAGAAAATTTGAATTTAAAAAATAAAATTGTTAAGTTAAAATCTATAGTAGAAAAGTTCACTCTAAGTTCAAATAAACTTCAAATGTTACTTGATAATCAAAAGGCCATTTATGACAAAGCCGGTCTTGGCTACAACCCTTTAAAGAAATAAAAATTTTTGAAAAATATCTTTGTGAACTCATCAAGCAACAAGTTTTCAAATATTACTTGCTTTAAATGTGGTAAAGTAGGACACAAATTCTATACATATTTTTCTAGCAAATCTGAAAATTCTAATGTGAAGAAAATATGGGTTCCAAAAAGAACCATTGTGACTACCCAAAAAGGATCCAAGAAAATTTGAGTACCTAAAGTCAAAACTTAATTTTTGTATGTAAGTGTGTCTTGCATCCAAAGAACAAATCAAAAATGGTATCTTGACAGCAGGTGCTCAAAACACATGACCGGTGATGAATCTCAATTCATCATATTTTATGCAAAAGATAGAAGGATGGTCACCTTTAGAGACAATAGCAAAGGAAAGATCATCGGTATAGGTAATATTGGTATCATTCTCTCCAAGTATATTGAAAATATTTTATTAGTAGATGGTTTAAAACATAATCTATTAAGCATTAGTCAATTCTGTGACAAAGGGTACAAAGTTACTTTTGAATCTTCATTATGCATAGTAACTAGTCTCAATGATGAAGGCATTAAATTTGTTGGGCATAGACATGATAATGTTTATATGGTAGATTTGAATGATCTTTCCAAGATAAACATGCAATGCCTAGTAGCTTTGAATGCCAAAATTAATGAGACTAGTTATCTTTGGCACCGTAGGCTTGCACATATTAGCATGCATTCACTTTCAAAACTTATTAAAAATGAATTAGTTACCAGTTTACCTAAATTGAATTTTGAAAAGGATAGAATTTGTGATGCATGCCAACTAGGTAAATAAACAAAAGTCTCATTCAAATCTAAAAATATTATTTCAACTTCTAGGCCATTAGAATTGTTACACATAGATTTATTTGGACCCACTAGAACTACTAGTTTAGGTGGAAAATGATATAGCTTTGTAATTATTGATGATTTTTCTCATTTTACATAGATTTTCTTTTTGGTACATAAGGATGAAATTTTTTATGTGTTCTCAAAATTTTATCAAAAAATTACTAATAAAAAAAAAAATTCAATTCAAAATATTCGAAGTGATCATGGAACCGAATTTGAAAATCAAGATTTTAAAAAATTTTGTGATGAAAAAGGCATTGCCATAATTTTTCAGCATCTAGGACATTCCAACAAAATGGGGTAGTAGAAAGAAAAAATAGAATCCTTAAAGAAATGATCCATACCATGCTATGTAAAAGCAACCTCCCAAGATATTTTTGGGTGGAAACAATTAACACGGTATGTTACATTTTAAACCATGCTTTAATTAGACCAATTCTAAAGAAAACACTCTATGAGCTTTGAAAAAGAAGAAAACCAGACATTGCATTCTTTCATATTTTTGATTGCCGATGTTTTATTTTGAACAATGGTAAAGAGAGATTAGAAAAATTTAATGCAAAATCCGATGAAGCTATTTTTCTTAGTTACTCCTCTTCTAGCAAAGCTTTTAGAGTTTTCAACAAAAGAACTTTAGTAGTAGAGGAGTCAATACATGTTGTTTTGGATGAGACTAATGATCTTCCTTCAAGAAAGAGTGAAGGTATTGATGATGCAGATCCTCTTATAGAAGGGTTGAAGGAGCTCACCCTAAAAGACTCAATAATTCAAAATGAAGAAGAACATGAAAATAAACAAGAGGATGAAGGTGAAGAATAATAAGAACAACCTAAAGGTACAAATGATCTGCTCAAAGAATGGAGGTATGATCATAATCATCCCAAAGAATTAATCATTGATGATCCTACACATGGAGCAAGAACTCGTTCTTCACTTAGAGATGCATACAATCATTTTGTATTTGTTTCTCATTTTGAACCTAAAATCATAGATGAAGCTGAAAAAGATTATAATTGGATAAATGCAATGCAAGGAGAACTTAATCAATTCGAAAAAAATAATGTATGGACTTTAGTATCAAGATCTAAAAATTATCCAGTAATTGGCACAAAATAGGTATATAGGAATAAATTGGATGAACATGAAAATATAATTAGAAATAAAGCAAGATTGATTACAAAGGGTTATAATCAAGAAGAGAGAATTGATTTTGATGAGATCTTTGCACCTGTTGCTAGATTAGAAGTAATTAAGCTTTTACTTGCATATGCATGCTTTATGAATTTTAAGTTATTCCAAATGGATGTCAAAAGCACTTTTCTAAATAGTTATATTGCTGAAGAAGTATATGTAGAATAACCATCCGATTTTGAAAATCATACTTTTTCTTTTCAAATTAAACAAAGCATTATATAGTTTAAAACAAGCATCTAAGGCTTGGTATGAAAGGTTAAGTAAATTCTTGCTTAATAATAGTTTCTCAAGAAAAAATATAGATACAACCCTTTTTATTAAAAAAAAATCATGATGATATCTTAGTTATACAAATATACATTGATGATATTATATTTGGGTCTACTAATAAAATTTTTTGTCAAGATTTTGCTAAGTTCATACAGGGAGAGTTCAAGATGAGCATGATAAGAGAACTTACTTTCTTCTTCGGACTCTAAATCAAACAAACAAAAAAAAGAATCTCCATCCCCCAAAGCAAGTACATAAAAAAACTATTCAAAAGATTTGGAATGAAGGGCTCCAAAGCAATTGATACCTCGATGAGCCCATCATGTAAGCTTGACAAGGATGAAGGAGGTAAAAATATAGACTCAAAACTTTATAGAGGCATGATTGGTTCATTATTGTATTTAACTGCTAGTAGATCAGATATTATGTTTAGTGTTTGTCGATGTGCACGCTTTCAATCAAATCCAAAAGAATCACATTTAAATGTAGTTAAAAAAATTTTTAAATATTTAAAAGGTACACAAACTCTAGGATTATGGTATTCTAAGGACTCATCAATTGACTTAATAGGATATTCAGATGTCGATTTTGCTGGATGTAGATTAGATAGAAAAAGTACTAGTGAAACTTGTCAATTTTTTGGAGTTAACTTAATCTCTTGGTTTAGCAAGAAGAAAAATTCGGTGGCACTATCTACGGCCGAGGCCGAATACATTGCAGCCGGAAGTTGCTGTGCTCAAATCTTGTGGATTAAGCAATAACTTAAGGACTTTGGCATCAAACTCAATAAAACTTCTATTAGATGTGATAACACTAGTGCTGTTAATCTAACTAAAAATCTAATTCAGCACTCTAGATCAAAGCATATTGAAATTAGACATCATTTCATAAGAGAATATGTCCAAAATAATGATATAATTCTTGATTATGTATGTACTGAAAAATAATTAGCTGACATCTTTACCAAAACCTTAAGTGAAGATAGATTTTGTGAAATTAGGAGAGAACTAGAAATCCTTGATTCATCAGCTTAAGTATCTTTCTGATTCTAAGTTCTTTTTTGTCAAAAATTCATTGAATCAAATTTAGAGCTCAATTTCTCATCTCTCCTTTCTTAAAAAGCTCAAAACTATCCTTCATATGATCAATCTCTTAAATAGACACCATTCTCCTCAAGTTTTAAATTTTTTTAAAATTTTTTCATAATTTTTTTTGAATTTTTCTAGCCATGAGTTGACCCCCGGGGTCGATCCTAGGATAAACTTATAATTTTTATTAAAATTCATCGGGCGCTCTGTTTTATTGGAAAATCTCCGTTCATAAAGGAGCCGACCCTTTGCCTTTCATCTTCCTCATCCCACCGAACAAAAATCTCCTCTCTCTCCACTCTCTTAACTACAAAAATCTCTTAAAGTCCCTCTTCCCATCGGGTTTCTCCCTTCAAATCATCCTTTTAGGAACTAAATCCCTTTTTCTTTTCTTCTTCGTTTGGGTGGATCAAATTTACCCTAGCTTCAAATCCTCTTCTCCAAACCGACGGTCTATCTCTCCAAAATTCTTATTTTTTTCTCTAAAATTCTTTCCACTCTATCTCTCATTAAGTCTTCTAAGCTGTTTACAAGTCTCTCTTATCTGAAGTGGCTCTCAAATTGAAGCTACCACATAGAAGAAAGTCTGTTCATGGGTTAGAGGAGGAAGTGCGCACAAAAGAATGGCAGCCGAGTCCTCTTCTGCTCCAACCCCAGTTTCAAGTCCTACTCCAGCTTCTTCACAGTCCCCACTTAGTCCAAGCAAGGTACCTCTCTCCAATCAAAAAGTAGAATCCAAAAAAAACATAGATTTTAAGTTTTTTGAAAAAAAAAGGTTCTCAATTGGATCAAAAATTAAAAGTCAAGGATGGAAGTTTTACTTTCTATTGAAGAATAATACTTATGTTGATTTAGTCAGAGAGTTTTATTTGAATTTAAGTTACTGCAATGGAACAATAAAGTCTTTAGTGAAAGGTGTTAATATTGTTCTTGATCTATTGCATTTGGGACAAATCCTGCACTTGCTTTGTGAAGGTTATACTCATATGGAGCTCCCAATCAAAGAAGAGGGACTAAGTGTTATTTTAGGAAGAGCATTTACTAAAAATTTAAATAAATTAGAGGCAAGAATACTTTCAGTAGAGATGAGACTTTTGCATCATATGGTGACCAAACTTTTTATCCCTAGGAGTGGTAGGCATGACCTCTTATCTGGTAGGGATATATGCATCATGTACCATGTGATCACCGAGACCCCCTTGAATCTTCTTGCTCTGATGTTTGAGGCCATGAGAGAGACTTTAAATAGGTCTAAGGCTTACCTGCCTTATGGTATGGCACTCATCCTGATCTTTAGGAGGTTCGGAGTCTGTTTTGAGGGGGAGGCAGTCACCAGATTATCACATTCTGACATCATCAACCGTCACACACTACATCGCATGGGTTTTTCAAAGACTGATGATGGTTGGTCGAAGGGTGTTGAAGAGAGAGCAGAGGAGGAGGGACCGTCTTCACCTTCTCGTGATCACAGAGCATCTCCTGATATTCAGTTCGTGTCTGATCACGAGACTGATCCCTCAGAGTCAATGAGGAGGGATGCTTCCGTACCACAGTCAGAGAGCAGAGTAGATCCTTCAGAGATCAGACTTGCAGATGATAGATTGAGTTGATGTCCCAGCGTGTTGCTTTCATTTTATCTCAGCAGTTTGCCACCTCAGATTTTACTCAGAGGATGACATCTCAGGCTATTTCAGATCAGACCTTGATTCCTCATATCTCTACTATCTTTCAGATGCTTTCTGCTCAGTCCGCACGACTTGAGCAGCTTGAGGGATATATTCTGAGACTGATGGGTAGAGTTTTAGATTTGCAGAGACAGGTATTAGCCTTAGTCCATCCCCAGCCGAAAGAGGACATCATGGAGGTCTCCAACCTGTCTGCAGAGGTGGCTAGGCTTTGAGATATTTTGGAGAGTGGCTTTGATTTTTTTTAGGAGAGAGATCAGGGGCTCCAGTGAGGCTGTCTCTACTCAGATTGGTACCTTGATGCAGTCCATGTCGAGAGCTTTGAAATAATTGGATACTATCAGACTTGTTCTCCTAGTAGAGTCCATATCTCCCCAGGCTCCAGGACCTTCTCGCCCTTCTACTCATACTGGTACTTCTACCTGTGGCCGAGGCAGACGTGGTCGAAGACGTGCCCATGGCTTTGATCCTCTAACTCCTCATCATATCTCTGACTCTTCTGATTCTGATGCCTCTAGCCATGATATTTATTAGATTTAGCATAGTTAGTCCTTTATGTCTAGGATCTAACTTATGGCCTTTGTATTTATTGGCTGATTGACTCATGGATAGTTGTATTTTTTATTACCCATGATTTTTGTATGGCCTATGTTTTTTTTTACTTGACTCTTATGTATTGTGACACTTATATATTCAGTCATATTTTAGATATATATATATATATATATATATATATATATATATATATATATATATATATATATATATATATATGCTTTTAACTTCTATGAATGTCATTTGGATTGATTTTTATGAACGGCATCAATTGAAATGTCTTAATTATGTGATATGAAAAATACCTCATATATGTACTATAAAATATTATGAATGGTAATATCTTCTATATGAGTAAATTGAAATGTCCTTTCTGATTGCTATAGTGAGGGGAGTCTTTTTCATTTTTTTTTTTAAAATCTCTTAAGATCTTAATTAATGTTGTCAAAAAAGGGGAGTAGAGAAATAAAATAGGACAATAAGCAAAATTATCAAAGAAAATAATCTTATAAGCAATTTTCAAACTAATCTTCAAACTACTCATGATGCATTCTATTCAAATAATTGACTATAATATTTAAATGATGCATCTTCATAAATTTAAAAATTTTTAATCAATACTTTATATATGTTATATTTTACTTTTGCTCAAGTATTTTGTCATCATCAAAAAGGGGAAGATTGTTGCTCCATGAATTGATTTTGATGATTACAAAATATTTGAGAGGGTTACTAATGATTTTGGTTTGAAAAAAGATTTATTGTATTTCAGGGGCAAAATCATAATTTTACTAAGTTCTGATTCGAAAGTCTCAAAAGCAAGAACAGAAGATTTATGATCTAGTAGAGATAATTTCATATTTTTTAGATATATATTTTGAGAAAAAATTAAGTTTAAAGAAAAAGATCGACCCTATGAGTCGATCCTTGTCAAAAGGAGCTGAATGGCATGCTATTTTTGACTGGCACATCCAAAAGGGATGACCCTAGGGGTCAACCTCTATTGTCTATGCAAGATAAAGATATAGAACAGTCACTTTCTATTTTGCGCCATAGAGATCGATCTTTGGGGTCGACCCCTGTGCAGGGGATGACCCTATGAGTCGACCCCTGTAACGAAAAATCTCCATAACGATTAATTTTTTAGCTCATTTTAACAGTATTTAATGCTCATTTAATGCACTCCAACGACTCTAATCCTATCCAAATTATTCTCCACCATCTATTGAAGATAAAAAGGCACTTAAAGGAGAGAAAAAAGAAGAGATTCAAGCATTCATTTCAGTCCTAAGCAAAAAGCCCTCTTCAAGCAAAAGAAGCTTTCATTTCAAGTTCACCAACCCCTCAAGAGCTCATTCAAGTCTTCAACAATCTTGAAAAAAATCAGAAAAGCTTCTTCCTTATTATGTAAAGTGTATTTAAGATTTTATTTACTCATTAAAGGAGCTAAATTTGTATTTTCTTGTCATTAACTCTTATACTCTGTTTTTGCCTTGTTCTTTAGTTTTGGAAGGGTTTCAAAACTTGAATAGGTTGATCCGAACTTTGAATCGGATTGTATTAGGTTGGCTTGTATCCAAAAAATAAATGTTCTAGCTTGAGATAGCTAGAGTCGAAGGTACCGACGTTGTATTCTTGTTGAATATATTTTAGTGGATTTAAATTCTCAAATAGGAGCTTGAAGAGTGGATGCAGATGCAAGGTTGGCACCGAACCACTATAAATCTTGATTGTTTGTATTGTGCTTACTTGTTCTCTTTCTAAATTTCTTTATTTTCTTGCATTCTTGCATCTCATTTCTACACCTTGCTTAAATCACTTACTACATATAACTTGCTTATCATTACTTAATCCTTGTGATTCTAAATTAACTTTAAAATTTTAAAAATCCAATTCACCCCTCCCTCTTGGGTTGCATAGCTGGACAACAGCTCTCGTCATTGATATGATGATAGCATCATCATGAGGAGTTTGAACTCCTAGAACATCATCATCAGAATAAGAAATCATATTATCGATCCTTTGCCTCTTTGTACCTTCAGCTCGATCTTCTGCCCCCTGCTGCCTCCAAGACTCGAGATCATGTTAATCAGACCAGTCGTTGGTTGGTTATTATTGTTCTCCTCATCAGACTGGTGTCAGGGTTGCTCCTCGGATGTTTGGTTCTACTACTCTTGGATGTATTTGCTGAGACAGCCTCATCAGATGAGAACCTCGATCTCATCTTTTAATTAGAGGCATTCCTCAATATCATGATCATAGTTACGATGGAAGCGGCAGTACTTTCACTTATTTAGTCAGATTGATAGAAGTCGGCAAAGATATCTTTGGCCCTCTATCTCTATGAGAACTAGCTTAGAACCTCGTGTGATGCACGGTATGTAATTATTTTTTTAAATAATATTTTTATAAATTAAAATTTTAATATAATATAAAAGATATCATAGATAATATCAAATATTCTAAATCAAAATATAAACTCAGACACATATATCCTTTTATCTGATTCAAGGTTTGCAGTATATTTAAATCCCCTCATTTTCAATACTCTATGGGAGCTAGACAATCCAAAGAGAGCTAAGCATCCTACAAATACTGGTAGGCAATAGATGGGCTGATGTACCATTCAGTTTAAATTTTAAAGAATTGAAATTAGAAAATAGATATTCATAGTGAGTTAAACCGTTTACTATTTACCATAAGCAGTTACAAAATTTATGAGAAATCCATAATCAGCTATTACTATGCCATGATAAATTTGTTTAAAATCATCAAAAAGCTATGAAATATATAATCAAACATGCAAAAAAAAATTATTTGAATAGAAAAAAATAAAAGATTGAAGGGTTAAAAACTATTTGACATCAAAAATTTTAAATTCTCTCAACAATCTTCGATTAATATTAATTTCATCGTCCAGTAAATCAACGATCGAAAGTATATATTATCTCTTTCTTATTTTTCTCCTAAAAAAATTATAAAATAATAGAATTATATTTTGTAAAGAACTGAATGTAAATATAAAAAAAATAATAAATATTTTATCAAATTTAAAAATAAATAATCTATTATCATCATAACAAACGTCAATTTCTAACGATCCTTCTTCTAAAATAAAAGGCCGCCAAATAAATTCAAACTATCTGAGGTCATTTTCACTGCATCTTGTTTCACTGCATCTTGATGCATGTGAAGCTCTTGTTTCTCCGATATCCGTATATTTTCTTTGGCATTCTGCTCAAACAAAGCACCAGAACTTTCTCCCAAAAAAAAAAAACAAAGCACAGAAACTCAACGTCTCCTTCGATGATGTGGAGGGTATTAATTTCCTAGCGGCAATTCCAATGCACTTGCCTCCCCTCCTTCTTCCCTCGGAAAGTAGACTCTTGTAGGTTATGAATGGTGGTGAGAGTGATAGGGAGAAGGAGAGAGCGCTTTGAGTTTGGACCTCGAGACGAGAGCGAGACCTTGGCGTTCTTTGACCGACCTAGCAAGATCGTATCCCTGCTGCCGACGCCGTCCAAGAAGACGACCGTCGCCAACATCAATCACTCCTTCACCACTTGTGAGTCCAACCCCAAGAAGCCCCTCACCTTCACACTCCCCGCCACTGTCCGTCCGGCATCACCGTCTGGGAGGATTCTCCAAAAGCAAAACCCTCCCCCCTCCCCTGCATGAAGAGTCTGGAAATGGCGTTATCTCTAACAATGCTGCTGATCTCGCCTAGGACTCGACCACACCCTCATAGCTGGAGGAATTGGAGGGGGAAAGGTCACATGCAGAGTTAATCGGTCACGTGCAAGACGAAGGATGCGAAGAGCGGCGAGAGTGGAGAGATAGAGCTGGCGACGGCGGTGGGAGGCCTGTGAAATTTAACATTGTATGACCCCTATCTAACAAAATCATTTTGATAAATTTATCATTTTGATAAATTTAACGAAATCAAGTCTCGAAAAGATAAAACAAAAAACAAAGAGTGGATGAAAGAAAGAAAAAGACATCGTCTTTTAATTTTTTATTGTGGAGAATCAGAAGGGAAAAGGAAGACAGAGGGAGAGAGATTGCTACCGATGCTAATGCCGTTACCCTTAACTGTTCCTCCTTCACTTCCTTTTGCGATGGGCTCCTCCAAAATCCCGCATCACAGAACTTAGCCTACACCTCCTTCTCCATCTACGTCACCTTCGCCGGCGATGGCTTCATCGGCCATGCTTCCTCTGCCACAGCCACCGCCACCACCACCCCATGGAGAGCCATGCCATCATCCCCGGCCCGGGCCCTGCCGCCGCTACCATCCTGCTTGGGGCCGAACCGCCCCTCTGGCTTTTTGATTATGACCCGTCGCTTCGTCCTGATCTTCAACTCCCGCTGACAGAGTACCGTCGACCGTCGTACCACCATGAGCATCAGGAGATTTACCAGCCCGCATAGGAGAAAGAATGGCTCCATCGGACCCACAGTCGTTCGCCGATGTGAGCCAACCATTCACGATCCACGTCTCCCTCATCCTCTACCTGGACTTCGTGACCTCCACCATCCTGGGCTCTGCCCTCCGCACCCTCCCCTTCCCCCACATGGGACCCCTCACCCTCGACATCCACTGTCTCTCCAACCTCTCCGCCCTCAACCCCCTCTCCCTCTCCCACCTCCCCTTCTCCCTCTCCCCCTCCAACGCCAACCCCATCCTCGGCCAATCCCTCACCGTCTCTGTCTCATCCCATCCCTCCCTCCTCCTAACCTTCTCCACCAACCCCGCATCCTCCGCCCTTTAGTGGCTCTTCCCCGCCCAGACCTCCTCCCGCTCCCACCCCTTCATCTTCATCCAGTGCCTGTCCATCCACGCCAGCTTGATCTTCCCCTGTCAGGATATTCCCTAGCGATCAAAGTGTCTCTGTACATGCTGAGGACGACCGGTTGTGGCCTCCCTCCGGGTCTCGGGGGGTCGATCGGGGCGGCGGAGGAAGTGAGTTACCTGGTGGTGGGCAGCATCATGACGTGGTCTCTCTACATCAAAGTTCGGACGGGGTCTGGCCTCCCGACGGGGCCCTATGGCTTGCTCGGGGCCGTGGTGGGCCTCTCCTACCTCACCGTTCTTGCCGTGAACCTCCTGAACAACACCTCCGCATAAAAAAAAAAAAAAACATTTTTAGCCGTGCATCATACATTTTCTTTTAACCACGTGTTGAATGAGAACCTCTTTACGCAGCTGCTCCATTTTTATATATATATAATAGATTTGAGCTCAAGGACAGCCCACAAAACATAGTTGTTGAAACATTGAGGTAGACTCCTCAAACAAAGAACTTTTGTAGGTTGAGAGGATTCTCCAACAATTCGGTTCAGGCACTTATCCTCCTATCCATGCTTCTTATTGGGAGCTTGACTTTTCTCTTGCCGACATGCGACTCGGCCCTCTTCAACATTCATATACTTCCGAGCTCATACTAGAAGGTCAGCGTAGTCCTTTGAAAATATTTTATTGAGGGAGTAAAAGAGATGCTTGTTGTGGAGGCCTTGCTTCAGCACCGACATGGCAACTGCGTCATCAAAGTTGCACCCTTCTAATGTGGCTGTGTTAAAACGCACCATGTAATCGTGCAAGGATTCACCCTCCTCCTAATGGATGAAGAAAAGGTTATCCGAGTTCCTAGATTGAACTCGATTATTGTAGAAATGAGCAACGAACAGGCATCCAAGTTGCTCAAAAGAAAAAATTAACCCCACTGAAGTCTGGAGTACCAAATCCACACTACCTTCTTCAGAGTTGCTAGGAAGACAAGATAGAGGAGGGCGTCCGAGGTACCTTGGAGCATTATGAGGATCTTGTAGCCCTCAAGGTGATCTAGAGAATTGCTAGAGCCATCATACAGCTCTAGCTGCGGCATTTTGAACCAACCTAGAATTGGTTCTTGAGGGATGGAGAGAGAGAAGGGCAGTCAGGATTTGAAGCTGAGGACATCATTATTTATCTGGCTGTCCATTTGAACCTCACCCCGATGACATGATCTCCCAGACTTTGTGCTCGAGATCCCCCTCCTGGTGAGATTTTTTAGGGTGCGAAGAGTAGTTTGGGGTCGAATATCCATCGGACGAGGTCGGAGATTGCTAGCATCATTCTTTGTGTTTGGATCCTCGATGCGATGGTGATCATCGATCGATCGGGATAGACCAGTGCGCACCTTGAGGAGGGTTCTCCAGGATCAAGGAGTGATTCTAGTGGCTGTGCTGGGAGCCGGGAGGGTACAGTTTGAGGAGCAGGTTGCAGAGGTTGTTGTTGCTCCATGGTTTGCTGCAAGTACTGAACTGTGTTGGTCAATATCTGGATCTGTCGGACCAGGTTCTCAAACTATTGCAGATCTACCGTCATAGGTGGTGGCACAGGTCCTTGAGGGATGGGTGCTTGCGCTGCACCACTCACGCTCTACTGGGAAGATTAGCAACAATAAGTGGCAGAGTTATTATAAACTTTGGTTCTTACCATAATTCTCTTTATTTTAATCAGCTCTACTCCCCCTTCTAGCGTCAATCTGTTGCCGCAAGATTTTAGATCAAGGAGAAGTAGCTAGGTCGGTGGTGATTTAAGGTGGAGCTTGATGGTCGAGGATGACCCAGGATGATTGGGTGCTCCTAAGACTTGCAAGAAATGTCTGAGTACGAGAGACTCTTTGATGAAGAATTTTTCGATGCTTGAGTTAGTCGAAATTTTAAAAATAGTATAAAAAAATTTTAATAAAAAAATAATATTTTAATCTAAAAAAATTTATCAAAATTTTTTTTATATATATATTTTTTATATTATCTCAATAATTAATAATTATTATAAAAAATTACTATCGACACAGTAAATATAATTTTATACCTGCTCAGAAAAAAAAACCTGCGCATGAATGTACTGGGACACTCAAATGTATCTATTACCGGCCAACAGATCATGGATTCAAAGATTCCGTCTTCTGAACGTACCCAATATTTGGTGCCGTCAAGTCTGTGGGACTCTGTCCCCTGGCCCCCCGCCGGTCAGAATCACGAAAATTTGCAGTACCATCAACTTTTTTATCATCCATCCCATGGCCCGGCTGGTAAGCATCGCCGCGCCGAAAGCACATGGCGTCGCGTTTGACACGGTCTCCTCAGCATGACACCATTCACTAGTGGACACTATCCTCACGGGAGTGGAGTCAAGTAGTAGCTCTTGTCTTGCAAGCATCCAAAGTATAGTATTGTCCTTGTCTATCAAGTAGAGTAGATCCGTCTTATTGATAAGTAGATCCACAGTATTCACGTGGAACAAAATTGTGCAGAATTTTATATTACTGCAAAATCAAAAGCAAACTATTCTTTGAAAAAGAGCATTTTTTTAGGGAAGAAAAAAATATTTTATATAGAAATTATGTCGTACATCATGCATGCCACATCAGCATTGTATTATAGGAACAAACCGAAACAAGATGCGCAGGACAGCAATTCCACACGAGCGCATAATATATGTGGTGCATGCAGCGCGCGCGCGCTCTCTCTCCCTCTCTCTCTCTCTCTCTCTATATATATTTGGTATGTGACGATGATCATTGTATAATATATATTGCCACATAAATGTAAAAATATAACAAGTCATTATTATTGTATTTTGAGTAGGAACAATTTGAAGGTTGCAACGGAGAGATATAGGGTCTTATTATAGTTATCCAAGTATCGTATCAAATTATCTCAATATAAATTGATATAAAATTAATCTAAAATTTCATAAGTCAACATAAGTTCTAGCAAAAAATCTAAAAAAATCAAAAGCAGCATTGTCAAAAGCGTAAAATTTTTACTTAAGTGACAGTTTCATATAAAAAATCGACTTCTTTCGTCCTTAATAAACAATTATGGGTTAAATCAAATCCATCACTCATCTAGTGAAAGCAACATGTATAATGACAAAAAAATATATATATATATATAATATGATATACATATTTTTATGTCTGTTGTTTTGTAGTTGGTTTGATATTTAAGTTAGTAGTGGATCTAGTCAAATTAAAAATTATAGTTTTTAAATAATAATAATAATAATAATAATAATTATTATTATTATTATTATTATTTTGGGTTAGTCTTAATGTTCTGGAATATGAACTTTTTTATTTCAAGGGAAAAGATCGATTTTTTCTTTTATAGTTTTTTATTTTTTCCTGACAGTCAATTAAAAAATTCGAGAAAGCGGTAGCCGGTCTTAGTCGCGCGGCAAGCGTCTGGCTGGTGACCAAACCTGATGATATAACTTTTTCTTACTAAAAAGCCCACTCAAGCTCCGGGTTCGGGTTGTATCTTTCACGCGAAAGAATGATTCACCCTTTTCCGCGACATCCACCGTTGGATCGAGCAATGGCCGCCGGAAGACGACGTTGGAATGCTTTGAGAGCTGTGTAATACGCAATCCAACGGTTGATATCGCGATAGAAGATGAATCATTCTTTTGCGTGAGGGATACAACCCGATCCACTCCTCTCCACCACACTCTACACCACAGGTGAAGCGAGCGACGGAGACACCGAGGCACCACTAAAAGTAGCCATTAATCTACTACTGCCACGATTGCTAAAACCATCACTCTCACTCACCAACGGGGAAAGAGATCGTCTCAGAGAGATGAGAATCGGAGGAGCTGCCCTTCGGCCGAAGGCCGGCCCGGCTGGGGAGGACGAGCCGGAGCTGGCGGGGGCCCGGCCGGGGAGGAAGAAGGCGTCGGCGGCTGGGGTTCGGGCGTGGCTCACGGTGGACGCTGCCGGGGAGGCGCGGGTGGTGGAGGCCGGGCGGCACTCGGTGATGCGGCGGACGGGGCTGCCGGCCAGGGACCTGCGGATCCTGGACCCGCAGCTGTCGTACCCGTCGACGGTGCTGGGGCGGGAGCGGGCCATCGTCGTCAACCTGGAGCATATCAAGGCCATCATTACCGCCCACGAGGTGCTCCTCCTCAACTACCGCGACCCCTCCGTTGCCCCCTTCGTCCAGGAACTCCAGCGCCGCCTCCTCCTCCACCACCGCCACCCCCATCCCGCCGACGACAATCACCATGTCCTCTCTCTCTCTCTCTCTCTCTCTCTCTCTCTACTTCACTTTTCTTCTAAACTTTAATGGAGTATACTGCACATATTTAATTTGCTCACACTCTGAGTTTTTTTTAATATATTTTTCTTTTTTTAATAAAAAAGATCATCTTTGATACTTCAGTAGTGTTTTCTGGTTGCTTCATTGGAACTTTTAGTGCTTTAAGTGTCAAATGCTGGGTAATTGTAGATCACGTCTCTCGTATTTCTTTTCTTTTTTCCGGTAACTGGTTCTAAATAATTAAATTTAATTGATAGAAAGGATTTATATCTCTCATTTTCTCTCTGAATGCATTTGCTTCCTCTTCTTCTTCTATTTTTTAACCAATTCTGGATTTTGCTTAACTGCTTTTAATATATGTTCATAGTATTTATGAGGATTTCTATGTGACATGTGTATGATGAGTATATCTTGACTCTGTCAGATAGTCTGCAACTTTAGAAACTTTATTTTGTGAGAATAAGAGATTTTCTCTACTGAAAATAGATAGGATGCCAGGCAATCTCAAGTGGATGATTGATCTATTAATCACATTTCGTCGCTTTAAGGAAATGTTTAAGTGGTATACCTCTCATAGAGAAGCCCCCAAAAAAATCCACATGATGTATGATGAATTATCTGAGATCAGAGGATTGCGTCCTATAGAATAGAGGGTGGAATCGAATGGAGGGTGGATTCAATAGATGGGATGTATGAGTAAATGGAGTAAACAAATTTTGTACTGAAATTTTTGAATGAAGCAGTGTGAATGAAGCAGTGTGATTGAATGGACATTGAAATGCCTTTTAAAAGTCCTACATGATCTGATCTAGCAATGCATGAAACCAAAACAGAGAGTAAGGAGAACTCAACAGGATCAAGTGTTCATAGGGGGTTTTTGTTTAGTGCCTGCAACTCTTTCATGATGTTTTTATGAGTTCACAACTTCTGAAATGCATATGGTTTGTTGTATTCACTAGATAGTTTTGCTTGAGCATTTGCAAACAAAGGTGAGAATAATTTCTTTAACATTATGTGATTCTTTAAATACAACAACCAATCTTTGCATACAAGTGATTATAGTCTTTTTTGTATTTTACCTATTTTCCTACTTGTGCCAATAGAATAGCCTTTCTAAAGAGGGTTGGGTGACTGAACTCAGCACTAAGCTGTCCCATGTACTAACTTTCATAGCTGCAGAAAATGGCATTTGTTCTTTGTGAATCTATAAGCTTTGTTCTCTTGTATATTGTCTTTTATTCCTTGTGTCTGTTGTTAGTTTCTCATGGTTATTTTTGTCAAAATTGTTGTATGTTTAAAGGAAGGTGGTGTTGGCAGCAGTGAGGATTGGACTAATGGATATGATTTGGGGGAGCCAAAGTCAAGGACTGCTAGCCCTCCTCAAGGTTCTGACGATCTTGAGTATCCTGGATCTCTTCATGCAGAGTCAGAGACAGATGAGAAAGGAAAGAGGGAGGAAATTTCCAGCAATGGGCCGAGAGATCTTCCATTTGAATTCATTGCACTGGAAGCTTGTCTAGAGGCTGCTTGCAGTTGCTTAGAGAATGAGGTCGGAAGCCTTACTTTGAGAATTTTTTTTATCCTTTTGCAGTCATTGTGTTCATTATCATAGTCCACTACTACTACTGCTGATTACTTGCTTAGTTACTATGTCTTTTGCACAGTACTGTTATATCCATTTTTGCTTTTGCTGCTTTATAGAAGAATCTTTCTCATACTTTTTGACACATTTCAAGGGATATAAATTCTTCATGACTTCAATGGCTAAGATAATCCAATCTCTATCTTTGCAAGCCAAATTAAGTAGCGCTCCCAATCAACAAGGATAGATGTCAGCTGTAGAAGTTACCCTGTACAACCATGTTTGTATTGCTTTCTGCAGTAGATGGAATCATGAATATTTTGCTGCTTATTTGAATTGAAATAGTGCCCAAAAAAAAAAAAACAAAGAGAGAGAGAGAGAGAGAGAGAGAGATCCTGTTTCTTCCCGATCTAGTTGATTGTCTGAAGACTTCAATATTTCTTGTGTATTAACATATACCTTGTATTTTCTCCTTTCCTTCATTTTCATCATTTCTAGTGACATCACATCAATTCCTCATTCAATAGTTTTCTTCCGGCTTATTTGCTTTTAAAATGTTTACTATTTTTGTTCTTTTATTTTCTTAATAAGGCAACAACACTGGAGAAAGAAGCACATCCAGCCTTGGATAAGCTGACTTCGAAGATAAGCACCCTTAACTTGGAACGTGTCCGCCAGATCAAAAGCCGATTGGTTACAATAACAGGACGTGTTCAAAAGGTCAGTAATTTTTTCTTCATGATTATATAAAGCATATGAAATCTCTATGTTGTCCATCAAGTCTTTTGCTTCTACTTGCATTAAATTTGTGCTGTTTATCATTTCTGGACAGTATACAAATTTTCATTTTGTCTAGAAATCATATTTAACAGATAACAGGACAATACTAATGGTGTAACTTTTCATTCTTATTAATAAGAAGTCTTGAAGATGTGAACTCTGCATAACCAACATTGAGATAAAGGACAGGGATAATGTTAATCATGGACACATTTGACAAGCCTAAAAATATCATGCATGTATTTATGTACAGACACCCACTCAGAATTCCTTTCTGATCAGACCATTTGCTCTTTTGTGTTCATCTATTTCTTGCTGCAATGACTGAATTTAGCTATTCTGACTTTACAAAGGACTATGCTGGTTGTATACGAGCTAGAGAAAGCAGGATATGGTGATGTCTAATTTTAGTTTGAATTTTGCTTTGGTGAAAAAAGAATCTTATAATCTGAACCATCCAAATCATGAGGGATAATATAGTAGCTTAATATTTTATCCAGTGATTGGTGAAGTGTTTTAGATTGTGCACAACATATCAAAATGGCAAAGTGATGCAGTTGGACAGGGGAGCACATGGGTCAAGCAATTATGGGAGCAGTGATAGGATGAGCCACAGCACCCACATGCATGCATGCACATCATGGGAGCCCATGGGTCAAGCAATTATGTGTGCGCCCCACCAACCCCAAACCACAACCCCCCTCCCCCGCCCCCCCCCCCCCCCCCCCCCCCCCCCGCGCATGTGTGTGGGAGAGAGAGAGAGAGGTTGTATGAGAAGGCAATCCCCTGAAATACCAGCATACCAGCTCCTGCCGGTATCTTCCAATCAGTGCTAGCCCCTCAAGGTGTCTAATGAATCCAATGACAGTACTTGTAAGTTGTGAATCCATAACTATATCTTGACTAAATCGACAAGAGAAGGATTAGAACTAGACTGGAGATTGAAGGGGAATCAAGCAGATTAAGCTTGAGGGCATTTGGGGTTTAGGAGAAGAAATAAGAAGGGAAGGGAAAGTAGCCGGCAGCATTTTGCGGGTGGGAGAGAGAGCAGCATGTTGGTTGCTGAGTGAGTGTCAGGAATGTGAGAGATATAGATGGAAGAGTGAGATTTATCCCCTCCATTATGATTGATCTTTTAATTGCAATATTTCCTGCCATTATCTTGAGATAATCTCCCTAGTTTTAAACATATTTACAGTTGAACCAGTACAGCTCTTCTTTATCTGAAGTACATGATTAATTGTGGCTGGTTAAGTGAATGAATTTGGAACATCAGATTTGAAAACATGGATGGCTCACCATTAAAAATCGTAGTGAAGAAAATTTCTTTTAGTTATGAAGATGCAGATACTTTGAATTCTGCAGATATAGGTTGGGGTAGCTGATCAAGAATACAAGCAAAAGAGAGTTTCTTGTGGCGATTTTAGCCAAACCAAAACTGAGATCATGGGTATGGATGATCTGAGAAATATTGATTGTGAGAGGCTCTCTGTTAGGGTGGAAAAGGGTGTAGGAGGTATGGTGAATGTCTGGAAGGTTAAGAAAGATGGTGTCTGCTGCCGATAAAGAATGGAAATTAAATTCTGTTTATATTCTTTTCTTAGACTCTACTCAATGTCCTGTAGTGTCTCTACTCTTGCAAAACCATTTCTTTTAGTACAAAATGAGTTTGATGGTGTGGTATACTTGGTTCTATGATTCTTTACAATAAAATGGATTGTGTTGATCCATCTAAATGGGTGCTAGAGGTAATTCTCTAGGTAAAGAAAAGTCCCAGCACTTATTCATTAGTTTATTTCCTCTACTGTTAATCTTATTAGATCAACAGATCAATGTGGATTTGGAGTGGAAGATTTCATTTCACCTTTTATTGGCAAAAAATAATATCTCTATTTATTGAAGCTTATTCATCCTACTATCCTAATGGATATTCACATTATGTTCTCATTCCAATAGTTGTTTGAATAGGTGTATAACTATTATAATTACACTTTCTCTAAAACCTGCTGAATATTGTCATGCCCTGGCCCGAGGCCTGAGCTGAGTGTGCGACAAGCGGCCAGATGTTCTTAGGGTTCAATCCTAAAGGACATGCAAGGCCTGTTTTTTCCTTCAAATATTTATATTATTTTAGATTCATCATTCAAGTAGTGGGAGAATACTTTTAATAATAATGAGAAAATCTAATTAATTTCTCCATAGAAATATGAATCATAAGTCTTCTAGATCCTAGACTTCTTACTGCTTCGTCTTATGCCCTACATGCTCTTCTGGATCTGAAAAAATAAAAAGGAGTGAGCTTTGCAGACTCAGTAAGTTTTCAATAGCTTTGAGGAATCAAGCATAATTAAATTCTTTTCCTAAATATAGCAGTTGACAATAATAGATGCATATATCAAAATAATTTTAATTTTTAAAAATGTATCATGCATAATAGTAAAACATAAAATCCTCTCAATCTTTGGTGACTATTGTCATAATCAGTCCTGTGATAAGGTCCGGAAGAGACAAGCTCTTGAATATAGAACACGCGATCCATCAGTATGTACCAGTGATCAATCCCACTTCTAGGCCCAGAAAGAAATTACTTCTGATTCACACGGTCATGATTAACTTTGTGAGAAGGTAAAAAGATTAGTCTTACAAATAAATACGCGATGCATCAGTGTGTGTCAGCAATCAACCCCAACTAACTAGATCCAGAAAGATTAATTTTACTAGCAATCAGCTCCGATTGCTTAGGCTCAGGAGAAGCTAGTTTCTTGTCATGTGGCCAATGATCAGTTCTGTTGGCTAGACCAAGATCATAGTCTAACTAGAGAGTTTTTTTATAATCTCCACAATAACCAACATATTTATTTTCATAACATTTGTCAATATATTTTCACATTTTATTTCTAACAACAATAAAAAAAATTTCAGTCAAAAGTTCTTGCAAGCGTAATACCATGCAACATAGAGGAATCATCTTGTTTAAAAATTTTACAATCACGTTAGGATAACACTATACTTGATCCATAATTTTGAATTTCATTTTATAAACTACGTACTTTTCCGAACTTTCAATTTTTTAATACTATATTAATTTTTGTACAATTTTTAAATTAGAAATACATTAAACAAAATCTTAGAGATAAATGGAATTTACCATTTTAGATCAATCAGATCCAAAATTCGACTCGTGGTCTGATCCTTAAATCCGTGCTCCTCTTGATCTAGATCAAACCTTGGATTAGATCTATTTCATTAATCAAAAAAAATTATGCTAATTAGACTAGATTCAGTCAATCAATTGAGGTATAAAGGAAAGAGTAATTGAGGTTTGATTTATTTGATCTTACTTGACCAACATAGAAAAGAGAGAGATGCTCGATCTAGGCCAGTTGAAATTCTTTTCTGGAGGAGGGGTTGGATTAAGGGTGGCAATCGGGTTGGATCGGATATAAATGGATCAGGTCAGATACGGATCGAATTAAAAAAATTTAAATTCGGATCCGACCTATTAATTTAAATAGGTCAGATTTTAAAATCCGAATCCGATCTATTTAATAAATAGGTTATCCGATCCAACATGATTACGATCCATTTTTAACCCATTAAAATAAAATCCAATCCGTTTAATGACCCATTTTTAAAATAAAAAATAAAAAAAATTGCTCTCTCCATCTTCGATCTCTGTGGCTTTGCCCTTGCCGCATCTCCGCCCAACCGCCTCTCCGGCCTCTATCCTCGCTGCGCTATAGGTCGCCTCCAGCTCCACCCAACCGGCCGCCCTTGCCAAGCTTGAGGTTCTCAGAGTAGTCGGAGAGGGAGATATCGGAGATGTTGAGCTCCAGGATGCCGTTATGGGTGAAGCCGAACATATCGAAGGAGATGATGGTCTGCCCGTCGGATCGGACCTCCATCATCCATATCTCCATCGTTGACGGTCGAAAACAAGCCAGAAGCACCACCATGAGGAACAAGCGGAGGAGGGCCATTATTGCCACTGAAGGCTTCGAGGTTTCCAGATCGAGCGATCCGGACCTCCGTCATCTGGATCTCCATCGTCGATGGCTAGGAGGTCAGAAGCTCCACTACAAGGAGCAGCAGGTGGAGGAGGACCATTGTCACCGCCAAAGGCTCCGAGGTTCCTAGATCGAGTGATCCGGACCTTCGTCACTAGGATCTCCATTGTCGATGGTCGGAAGGAGACCAGAAGTGGCACCGCGAGGAGGAACAGGTGGAGGAGGGCCATCATTGCCGCTGAAGGCTCTGAGATTCTACCAGATCTCAATTGCTCAATTTGATGGCGACTAGTGTGAGCTGCCGGTGGGAGCGAGCAGTGAAGCGAACGGCTGCGGGGGCAACGGCATGGAGGAACTCACGAACCTCGACGCGCTGGAATGGAAGAGGGAGGTGACGGAGGGTGAGACGATGAGAATTTAGGCTCTAGGGCTTTTTGGGAAGGAGAAGAGGAAAAGCAGGAAGCACAGATGCGAGGCGATGGGGCGTTGAAATTTCGTGGATCCGATTCACAGTCATGGGAATCTTCAAATGGGTCGCTCAAATTTTGCCATGGGCCCATAGTCCAAATATGTTAAATAAAAATCATAAATGGGTTAAACAAGTGAGCACGTTGAGAAATTTAAATCCAAATCCGATCTATTTAATAAATGGGTTAAACAGGTCGATTCGTTTACGACCTGAATCCATTTAAATCAATACCAAATCTGTTTAAGACGAGTCGAACGTGGGTTGGATTGGCGGGTCGGGTCATATTTTGTCGCCCCTAGGCTGGATCCACTTAATTTAGGTCTAATCAAGGGCCTGGCCTATTCGGATTGGGTCGACCAACAGGTTCTTGGTTCGAGCTTAGTTAAATTATGGGCCCGATCCAACAGGGTGAGACTAAAATGGGTTTCCTTTTTCATTTTTTTTCTCTTTTTTTTTCTTTTTTTTTCTTTTTTTTTCTTTGCTCTTTTTTTTCTTTTTTTCCTCTTTTCCCCTTCCCTCCCCTCCCCCTTCCCTTGGCCACCAATGGATGCTAAAATAAGGGTTTCCCCTAGCCTTTTAAGGGAGAAAGGAGGAAAGGGAAAAGGAGATGAGGTTCAAGGATCGGGTGGTGGGGGCGCAGCCAAGTGCTGGTGGCGGTAGTGGTGGCTCAGCCAGTGTTGCTGGTTCCCGACAAAACAAACCAAAACTCTTGGAAAGAGGAAAATAGGGGAATTTGAGAGGAGGGGGGGGGGGATTCGGGTTATTAAGCTCGATTGTGGCAGCCGATGGCCACTCGGTGGTGAGGAAGAAGGGAGAGGAAGGCGAAGAGGGGTTCAATGGTGGCTTGATCACAAGTGAAGTGGGGTTTAAAAAGAAGAAATTTGGATAGGATTAGCTCGGCTTAACAGCAGATAAGATCAGCCTTCGCTGGTATAACCACCCCAGACGGCCTTCAGCCATTCCTCACTCGCCTGTGACACCTATTTGGCCATTCGTGCAGTCTTAGCCCTCCCATGGCAAGGGATTGGATAGGGGATTAGATTCCCCTGCTCCGATACTTTTTTTTTTTTTTTTTTTGAAATTTTTATGATGAAGTCGGCAAGCCTTGCTGACTTCAACACAAACCAGGCCCAATTGGATCGGTTCTCACAATTATGCTTTGACAAAATATGAAGAGCTGCACCACAGAATGCAATCAAATAAAATGTAATACTTTGGTGTTACAGAAAAGGGGGCGTTCTGCAGAAAATTAAGTTAGTCCAACTGGTTGACAATTGTTCTCTATATTGATCTGGTTTGAATTTATATGGAACCTAGCAATACCTCTTTATTGTGTTATCCAGTTTTGCTTGTTAACTTAATTGGCTGTCAATATATCATAGGTCAGAGATGAACTTGAACACCTCTTGGATGATGATGATGATATGGCTGAGATGTATTTGACGGAAAAGTTGATGCAGCAAAATATCTCTGATGGTTCTTCTCATTCTTCTATATATAATCGTGGTGATGACATGTATGATGACAGGTACCTTAACAGTTGCTTTAAGAATGTTGTCCCTGAGCTGTGTTGTCTCTGGCCTGTGCTTGTCCAGTGAGATGTTAAAATGCTTCATTTTACCGTTTGAGTTACTTTGTGGAAAATATTGTTTGTTTTGAAGGCTGCATGCTGAGAGTTTGTCGGAGGAGAATGATGTTGGCAATAATCATGAAGATGACTCGCAGAATATTGACCATGACCGCTCACTGTCTGCGCCCAGTGTTATCAATGGGGATGGCCATGGAAACCATACTTGCAGCACAAGAAGTGGTGTCAAACATCTTGATGTAGAAGAGCTTGAAATGCTTTTGGAAGCCTATTTTGTACAGATTGACAGCACATTAAACAAACTATCCACGGTATGTAGCATCTGAACTGGGAAAAAATAAAAAATGAAGAAGAAGAAAAGTAAATGTTCATTATTGCTAAATTGTTGTCACGCCCCGAACCCAACACCCGGGTCGGATACGTGATGGCCGCACACTCCTTAGAGCAAGCCCTAAAGAATATGCAAGGCCAAAATAAATCATTACAACCTTAACATCCATAACAATTAATTTCAATAATAATTCATAAAATTTTGTATAATTACAATTAACATTTCTTCAATTCTCTGATCAGATACTATGACACTCTATTTATCCTTCTGCTCACCCGTAAATCCAAACCATAGCCAATCTAAGTCATCCTGCAACTCTGAGAAAAAAAAAAAAAGATGAAGGGATGTGAGCTTTACAGCCCAGTAAGAATTCCCATATCACACTGATATAGTAATATAGTCTGAAAATAAGGATAAGCAATAAAATATAAAATCTCATGTTCAATGTCCAAAATAATGCAAACATTCATAAATTTTCTGTCTTGTCAAAATAGATGCATCATCATATGTTAACAGGTAAAATACTTTTGTTCAACAATTATTTCATGTCTTATCTTTCATTTCTCCTTTCATAATCACATGATTTTTAACAGTTTCCTTCTGGCTCTGGACTATCCAAGTCTATACCTCAGTCATCATCCGGATCGAATCCATTTAAAAAGTCTTTCAAGACTGTCCCAGGATGAGCTCCTGGCCGGCTGTCCCACGTACCAAAGCCCGTGAGAGGCTGTCCCAGGCATAAGCTCCTGGCGGGCTGTCCCAGGCATGAGCTCCTGGCCGGCTGATCCACCTGTAAGCTAGTGGGGGCTGTCCCAGGCATAAGCTCCTGGCGGGCTGTCCCAGGCATAAGCTCCTGGCCGGCTGTTCCACATGACAAGGCTAGTCCATACCATATATCTCTTTCTTTTCATTTAATCATTATGTGTTGTATTCATCAATCAATTCTGTCTTCCATTATGATCAATTCAGATATGTCATATCCATATAATCATGCCATCAATCTCTGATACATATATATTAACATAACATACTCATGCTCAAAATCAAATAACAGTATCTCAGATATAATAATTTCATCAATCTCAAATCCGACGATGCAAAACCAATAATGCAAGACCAACAGTAAAATAGCATATATATAATGGTGATCATGTACAGGGATTCTTACCTTTACCGGTGACTGATCCAAACACAGAAATCAATGTTCTTCTTTGATTTATGAATTTCTTTAACAAAATATTCCACTCGATATCATATGCAGACAATCATCTCTTCATAACCCTGATCAAATATAAAAATCATATATAGAGAAAATTATCGATAATCGATCCTAATAACACAGATCGAGGACCTCTCTTAGAATTAATCAAAATTAGGATTTGTCTATGTATCAGGATCCTCCACTGATCCATAAAACTTCTAGAGAGAGAAAATCCATGAAGAGAGAGAAAATTCTAGAGAGAGAAAGTGGAGAGAGAATCTTCGTATCTTTTCGATGAGGCAATCATGGTCGAGACCATCAGAGGTCCTATCAGGATGACTCAATATGAATCAAGTGTTATAATTTTGAATAGAATCAGACTGGAATCAGATCTACCGCACGAATTTCGGAGCAATCTCAAATCATCTTATTTTCATCCTCAAGTTTATTCTAGGGTTCATGATGCAATCAAAGAGGAAGAAAAGATCCTAGAGAGACAAAATCCGTAAAGAGAGAGAAAAGTCTAGAGAGAGAATCTAGAGAGAGAAAATGTAGAGAGAGAAGGTACAGAGAGGAGAGAGAAAAGAGAGAGAAAGAAGAGAGAAAGGAGAGAGAGGAGAATTCTCTCCTTCTTCTTCTTTTTTATTTTATTTTATTTTATTTTTATTTTTATTTTTTTTCTCTTTCTCTTTTTCCTTTTTTTTTCTTTTCTTTTTCTTTTTCCTTTTTCTTTTCTTTTTCTTTTTCCTTTTTCTTTTCTTTTTCTTTTCTTCTTCTTCTTCCTTTCTTCTTTTCTTCCCGCGGCCTCCCTTGGCTGAAACAGGGGAGGACCGTGAGGTCCCCCCCCTCGATGGCTCGGGCTCCGACGGCTTGACCGGAGATCCGGCAACAGGTGGAGGCGGCGGTGAGCAATGGACGGCCGGCGGCAAGGTTCGGCCGGCAAAAATCAAAAAGAGATCGAAAAAATAGGGGATTTCTTGTTCATGGATTTTCCGGCGAAGACGGTGGCCGACGGCGAGGCTTTGGGCCAGGGGAGAAAGGAAAGAGGGAGAGGAAGAAGGGGAGGGGCTTACCTCGAGCTCCGGCAGCCGAGAAGAACTCCGGCAATCTTTTTCTTTTCCATCTAAGAACCCGCGGATCTTTTTGAAAAAAATCCCTCAATCTCTCAAAATCCCGTGATAAAAACCTAAAGGAAGGGGAAAGGGAATTTTATAGAGGAGGAATCCGGTTTTTACTCGGATTCTCCACTCCTTTTCATGGTGGGAAGAAGACTCTCAACGGGAGTCTTCTTCCTCCCGATTCCTCTGTTTTTTTTTTTTTTTTTTTTTCTAGGTCGTTACATTCTCCCCTCCTTAAAATAATTTCGTCCTCGAAATTAGGTTATGTCGTTTGAGATATCTATTTCAAAGTATACATTCTTCATGTCATTCTCAAGCTTACAATAATGTCTTTTATTTCTCATGATCTTGTTATAACAAAATTATTTAAAATTTCAAACTCATCCCTTCTTATTGATTTCTCAACTTTTTGAAGAACTGTAACATTTTAAACTTGTATTAATATACCACCGTTATTTGTCTAATACATTTCACTCGAAATTCATAATTATCTCATACTACCCCTGATAAATAAAGATCAAACATCGAGCACTCTTTACAATCATCGATTTCTTTCTTCACTTGATTTTTTTCAACAAATTTTTATATATATAGACTCTCATCTTAAGAAAAATCTCAATCTTCTATATCAGTTCAAGTAACAATATTAGATTTTTTTTAAAAAAAAATATGAGATCTATGTCAGGACATTCTAAATTTGAACTAATATCAGAACTATCAAGCTATTAATAAACTTGAGATATCTAAAATTTTTTTTGCATTATCTATAATGAAGCAACCTACTAACAAAATTTATCTGACTATGATCAGATTAAAAATTATTCTTTATTAACAACTAATGTATTCCATAATATCTTCAGAATCAAAGAATTAATATTTCTAATCAATTTAACCCACCATGCTTTTGCTGCGCATTCTGATCTTGATTTATCAAATTATATAATTATATCAAAGATAAAAATATCCTTATATGTTAGATCGATCCAAGCTAGATCCAACCTTCAAATTTTAGATAAAACTTAGGGCAAAATTTTAAGTTTCTTCATCTTTACTACCTTTGGGTATAGCATATAAAAATTAAATCTTGATCTACTTCCTATATTTGAAATTATTGTATAAGTTTCATCACTCTTTCAAGAATCCAACATATCTAGAATCAATTAGAGTTAACTTTAGATTTACCTTACAATCATTTAGATAATTTCTAAATCAATCTTCTTTTTTTTTAAAAGAATTAATTCTAATTTGACAACTAAAAGAACTCAAGTCAACATCCTTAAGTAGAATCAACTTGATTATTTCTTATAGAATTCTCTTCATCATAACTATTAATATTAATCAATAAATCTATACAAAATCTTGTCCCTTGTATAAGTCATTCAAACTTTAACACTAGTAAGATATCTTATTTCAATTCAGAAATTCAAACTCTGACTTGAATAATTAATACACTTCACCATCTTCAACAATCACAAGAAAAATTAAAAAAAATCTAATCCAAAGATAGTAATATGAATTATTAAAGATTTCATCATAACCTGTATATCGTACTCTGACAAAATAAATTTTCTTCTTTACTTTAACAACAATATCAAAATACTTTTGATCTACTTAGAAAAATAAACTTTTGACTTGAAATTCAATGCAACTTGAAAGATCAAGGAATCATATTCAGAATATAATATTTTGAGTAACCAAAAATTTTACCAAGATGTGTATCTCATATTCTCATAATAAAATTCAAGTATATTTTTCATTTAAAATTGAGTTTCATATATGATCCTCTTATAGATTCAATGTTCAAAAAATATTTCTCTCTCATATGATGAAATTTCTTCTTAGACCATACCCTAATTAACTTTCTTTTGATAAATTCAAAATTCATAACGCATCAGACAATTATCATCGAAATTAGAAAAGTATCATGATCTTCAATCATAAAATCATCTAGTATTCTCAACATAACTTATCAATACCTCCCACTTCATTCCAAGGTCAACTCTTTTCATACTTAGGTCAACCTTACTAATTGAAATCCAAGATATAACTCGTCAATTTTATTATAGATAACATATGCCACTTATGCATAAATTCCATCTTAATATCTATTGATTCGAAATCTAAATATTAAATCTTCTCTTTCATATCTATCGTGTTCCTCATGATCATAACCTAAGTTCAGATATCACTAGAATTACAATTCTGAATAATTATAACCTTAAACTCAAATACCACTTAAATCGTATTTTCTAGTGATCATAACCTAAACTCTAATATCATTTTATCATACCTTTAATGATCAAAATCTTAAACTCTGATATTATCAATCATACTTTAGTGATTATAATCCCAAAGTTTTGATATCACTTATATGACAATCCCTAGTGACCTTAAACTTGGCTCTAGTACTATTCTGTCATATCCTAATCACTTATATCATTGTCTCCAAATGAACGTAACCTAAGCTCTAAGCTCAGATGCCACTCTGTCACATCCTACTGATCTTACATAAAGTTTTAATATCTCTTCATAATCTCTAGTGATCTTAAACCTAAGCTTTGATATTATTCTATCACATCCAAATCATTTATATTGTAATCTCCAATGATCATAACCTAAGCTCTGATATTACTCTGTAATATTCTAATCACTCATATCATAATCCCTAACGATCATATCCTATGCTCTGATACCATTTTGTCACGCCCCGAACCCAACACCCGGGTCGGATACGTGATGGCCGCACACTCCTTAGAGCAAGCCCTAAAGAATATGCAAGGCCAAAATAAATCATTACAACCTTAACATCCATAACAATTAATTTCAATAATAATTCATAAAATTTTGTATAATTACAATTAACATTTCTTCAATTCTCTGATCAGATACTATGACACTCTATTTATCCTTCTGCTCACCCGTAAATCCAAACCATAGCCAATCTAAGTCATCCTGCAACTCTGAGAAAAAAAAAAAAGATGAAGGGATGTGAGCTTTACAGCCCAGTAAGAATTCCCATATCACACTGATATAGTAATATAGTCTGAAAATAAGGATAAGCAATAAAATATAAAATCTCATGTTCAATGTCCAAAATAATGCAAACATTCATAAATTTTCTGTCTTGTCAAAATAGATGCATCATCATATGTTAACAGGTAAAATACTTTTGTTCAACAATTATTTCATGTCTTATCTTTCATTTCTCCTTTCATAATCACATGATTTTTAACAGTTTCCTTCTGGCTCTGGACTATCCAAGTCTATACCTCAGTCATCATCCGGATCGAATCCATTTAAAAAGTCTTTCAAGACTGTCCCAGGATGAGCTCCTGGCCGGCTGTCCCACGTACCAAAGCCCGTGAGAGGCTGTCCCAGGCATAAGCTCCTGGCGGGCTGTCCCAGGCATGAGCTCCTGGCCGGCTGATCCACCTGTAAGCTAGTGGGGGCTGTCCCAGGCATAAGCTCCTGGCGGGCTGTCCCAGGCATAAGCTCCTGGCCGGCTGTTCCACATGACAAGGCTAGTCCATACCATATATCTCTTTCTTTTCATTTAATCATTATGTGTTGTATTCATCAATCAATTCTGTCTTCCATTATGATCAATTCAGATATGTCATATCCATATAATCATGCCATCAATCTCTGATACATATATATTAACATAACATACTCATGCTCAAAATCAAATAACAGTATCTCAGATATAATAATTTCATCAATCTCAAATCCGACGATGCAAAACCAATAATGCAAGACCAACAGTAAAATAGCATATATATAATGGTGATCATGTACAGGGATTCTTACCTTTACCGGTGACTGATCCAAACACAGAAATCAATGTTCTTCTTTGATTTATGAATTTCTTTAACAAAATATTCCACTCGATATCATATGCAGACAATCATCTCTTCATAACCCTGATCAAATATAAAAATCATATATAGAGAAAATTATCGATAATCGATCCTAATAACACAGATCGAGGACCTCTCTTAGAATTAATCAAAATTAGGATTTGTCTATGTATCAGGATCCTCCACTGATCCATAAAACTTCTAGAGAGAGAAAATCCATGAAGAGAGAGAAAATTCTAGAGAGAGAAAGTGGAGAGAGAATCTTCGTATCTTTTCGATGAGGCAATCATGGTCGAGACCATCAGAGGTCCTATCAGGATGACTCAATATGAATCAAGTGTTATAATTTTGAATAGAATCAGACTGGAATCAGATCTACCGCACGAATTTCGGAGCAATCTCAAATCATCTTATTTTCATCCTCAAGTTTATTCTAGGGTTCATGATGCAATCAGAGAGGAAGAAAAGATCCTAGAGAGACAAAATCCGTAAAGAGAGAGAAAAGTCTAGAGAGAGAATCTAGAGAGAGAAAATGTAGAGAGAGAAGGTACAGAGAGGAGAGAGAAAAGAGAGAGAAAGAAGAGAGAAAGGAGAGAGAGGAGAATTCTCTCCTTCTTCTTCTTTTTTATTTTATTTTATTTTATTTTTATTTTTATTTTTTTTCTCTTTCTCTTTTTCCTTTTTTTTTCTTTTCTTTTTCTTTTTCCTTTTTCTTTTCTTTTTCTTTTTCCTTTTTCTTTTCTTTTTCTTTTCTTCTTCTTCTTCCTTTCTTCTTTTCTTCCCGCGGCCTCCCTTGGCTGAAACAGGGGAGGACCGTGAGGTCCCCCCCCTCGATGGCTCGGGCTCCGACGGCTTGACCGGAGATCCGGCAACAGGTGGAGGCGGCGGTGAGCAATGGACGGCCGGCGGCAAGGTTCGGCCGGCAAAAATCAAAAAGAGATCGAAAAAATAGGGGATTTCTTGTTCATGGATTTTCCGGCGAAGACGGTGGCCGACGGCGAGGCTTTGGGCCAGGGGAGAAAGGAAAGAGGGAGAGGAAGAAGGGGAGGGGCTTACCTCGAGCTCCGGCAGCCGAGAAGAACTCCGGCAATCTTTTTCTTTTCCATCTAAGAACCCGCGGATCTTTTTGAAAAAAATCCCTCAATCTCTCAAAATCCCGTGATAAAAACCTAAAGGAAGGGGAAAGGGAATTTTATAGAGGAGGAATCCGGTTTTTACTCGGATTCTCCACTCCTTTTCACGGTGGGAAGAAGACTCTCAACGGGAGTCTTCTTCCTCCCGATTCCTCTGTTTTTTTTTTTTTTTTTTTTCTAGGTCGTTACAATTGTCTTCATCTCGAAAGCACAAATAATAAGCAAAAGAGACAAATTACAGAACTAAAGAGAATTCAAAATTTTATATGTTTTCTTATAAAGCAATTTGTTTATTTCATAATGTTGCCCGACATTATTTGGAATTGAATACATTCCATTGTTCGATGTTTTAGACTGAAGCCAAATCTCGTCCATGACTTTCGCTGTTGCCATGGTTTTAAGCATTTGTGAAATATCCACTACTCTCATGATTCTTTCTCATTCTTCTTGGACATTGATGTTGGAGAGGCATATCAAGAAATAAATTAATAGCCAGTTTTCAATATCCATGACTACAATGAAGATGTATCATGCTTGATGATTATATTTCTGTTAGAAACTAGATTTGGTATGCGGACTATCTATCCAGAGGACTTTGGGTCTTGAAGTTTAAAAGTTTCCAAAATTACATTTGATATAACCTGTTTCCATGGTTTCTCTATGCATTTAATTTGGTAATATTTATTGTAGATTTTACCATGAACTTTTAATATTTAACCTTGTTGCAGCAACAATGGCTGTAATATATATTGCATATTTTGTTCTGTTGACTTAAAATTGTTCGCTACTTTGGTGGTTGTCATATTTTTGCTACGGTTATCAGTTGTCGTTCACTGGTTCCCTCTTGCCATGTAGAATGGCAGACCAGCTGATTGAAAGGGGAACAAAGGAAACAAAAATCTTAATAACAATATGCAACTGCTCTCTGATTACTGATTTTGTCAAGTCATAAGTTGCCTTTGTTGACCATCCCATGCAATACCTTCCCCAATTCTTCTTCCACTCACCTCCTATTATAATCTGATCATCCATATATTTTGCAAAGAAAATTGAAGCAAATTAATGTTTAAATTACTTGCATACTAATAACTTGAATGGTGCTGGCTGAATATAGAGATAGCTGGACGATGTACTTTCCTACTGCAAGTAAATTAACTAAAATTGATAGGTAGCGCACCTGCACTCTCACCGGAAGCATATATTCACTCACCCCAGATTGAAAATTACTCGTTTCAGTCATCTGCTACTGTTTGGAACCAAATTGATGGCTCCCATAACTTTCATTTACAATGTTTTTAAAACGAGCATTGTTTGACAAATGCTTTTGCATGTGTATTGGGTTGAGTAGATAACTTGTACCAAGTAACTTCAATATGATGTGTTCTCATTGTTGTCTACTTTCATGTTTTCCATGAAGCTGAGGGAGTATGTTGATGATACTGAGGATTACATCAACATCATGCTGGATGACAAACAGAACCATCTATTACAAATGGGGGTCATGCTAACCACTGCAACCTTGATAGTAAGCGCCTTTGTCGTACTAGCTGGCATATTTGGCATGAACATCCAAGTTGATTTGTTTGATGAGAAGAAGTCTGGTATGCACGAGTTCTTGTGGACTGTGGGTGGTGGAGCTACGGGAAGTATATTTCTGTATGTAATTGCCATTGCATGGTGTAAGCATAGACGTTTGCTTGAGTAATACCTTTCAGCCATCTTTATTTATACGAGTCCTTTTAGTTGGGACAATACTAGGTTAGGAGTTCTTCATTATGTGTGTATTTTGTGAACTTATATTAGAAGAGGCTTGGCCCTGGAGTTAGTGTACTGCTTTATTGTCCTTGTGTTTTATGTTGTATGCAACAAATAAAACTCCTACTGTTGTTGTATGAAAATTTTATTGCCTTTGAACCGATCTTATGGCAAGATCGTTTTTTTGTTTATTTTTATCCATTTTAGCATCTGTGAAGTCTGTCTGTCTCCATGTCATTGCATATTTACTATAATGCAATGCTTCCTTTCTGCATCTGATCTTTCCTCAGCCTGAGGGTATTTCTTAGAATTTCAAACAGGCGATCAAAGGCTTATACCACCATCTGGAAGGCTGCCTTTGGGGTGAAATCATTGGAAGGTGGTTGGTTATTCAACAGAAATTTCTCAAATATAGCCGGGTATTTAACTTTATCTTATGGAGACCACAGCTTGTACAAATGGAAAAAAAAAAAAGGGCCATCCCACGGCTTTATTAGTTGGACCAGGTCCAATGGACCACGCCAAATCCCACGGTAGATAACATGCCACGTTACCCTTTGTACTTCACCAAATTTCCGATTGCGCGTTACGCGCCGTGCATATGCTCCGAGATTTGACCTGGTCCATGCAAAGACTCTTCTCCCATTTTACCGTGTTTCCCCGGGGGTTGGCATGAAACTTGTTTGGGACAATTTATGGGTATAAGTAATCTGCGGTTCAATATATAATAACGAAGATAAATATTTCGTTTAATATAAAACCCAAAGCCCCCCATTACGGGTTTGTTTTGGTTAAAGAAATGGGTTATTCACCAGAAATGGACGGTGATGATACTTGCGGCGTCAAGCAACGTCTGGCCGAACTATTCTATTGGGTACCAAATTAAAACGCCTCACATCAATTTTCCGGTATATCTGATCCGCGAACGATACCAATAAAAGCTACGCCCCGTGAAACGCCGCTTGAATACCCAGCTCCCCTACTCTTCCCGCTCTTCCTCTGAGGTTTCCTCACACCTCTCCTGCGATCGCTAGTGGCGCTTGATACCGTCCTGTACCGCCTCAGCTGCGACGTCCGAGCTCACGAAGGCGACGTAGATCTTATCTTGTCTCTCCCTCTGTTTCGCCCTCTTCTCTCGTTTACGTGCGAGCCTTTGATCTTATTCTCCGCTTCGATCTTCTTGCTTCTGAGATTTTCTTAAAGTCATCTCCTAGATCACCCAAATTCTGTTCAGGATCGGAATTTCTAGGGTTTTCAGTGAAAACCCTGGCATCGAAACTCCAAGATTCTTGGTTTGATTGCTCTGAATTTTCGTGATCAGGTTCGTCGCATCTGTATGGCATCGAAACTCCGAGATTCTTTGTTTAATTTTTCTGATTTTTCGTGATCGGGTTCGTGGCATCTGTATCTGTGGCGATTCTGGATTCACGGCGTCCTCCAGGGACAAGACGATTAGGTTCTGGACCCCGAACCTGGACCAAAAGCACCGATACGTTCCATGGAAGACTTGCTGGGCTCTCCAGGGGATCGTTTCGCTGGGGGGTGGGATTGTGTCTGGAGGGATCGACAC